>NC_030384.2:16375998-16489568 GCF_001625215.2 Daucus carota subsp. sativus
ATAATGAGTCATGGAGGAGCATCTAACTTTTCTGGATTAAAGCGAGAGCTGCAATTTATAATTCGAGGAATATGTTGTTGCCAAAAAAAGATGTACGCACGACACACATCCGAACACAGAATATGCACAAGCTCCGCGAGAAAAACTCCGCAGTCCATCATCTGGACCAGGACTCTTATGTTTTGGCATGCTGTGAAGGACTTGGTAAATTTCCTCATTAGAGAAGAGGGAAGCATGAGAGCTCTTTGCGTTTCAGTCAGACTATGCAGGTGAAGATGCGCTGGAAGAGTGCCACATCCCTTCTTGAACCCTAATGCTTGGTAATAGTTAAGCAACACCAGAAATCTCTCTTTGGGGCTGACAACAAAACTCCACAGTCTAGAGATAAATTTTGTTGGTGTTCCACCGAGCTTTACAATATTAAAGAAGTAGCGATGGTTCACGTCACCATAATCAGCCATTTAATACGAGATTTTTGCTTGAGTAAATCTTGCCTGTCCAAGACGGATTTCAGATTGTTCATAAGACACATCTCCTCTTCAGACAATCTTTACCGGACATGAAGGCATATCTCCTGAAAACGAAGAAGGCATCCTTCGCGTGCTCAACAGCAGAGTTCAGATTGCCTGCTGTTTCTGTGCAAAAGCTTCAAGCCAGATTTGGCTCTCTTCAATTTGTTGGTCAAAATAAACCAGGGCATTCCCCGTATCAACTCCTTCCCAGGCATCATAATAACCTTATCAAAATCAGGGTGTTCGAGCAAATGATGAAACACCTGGAAAACTTGTTGCTTTATTATGGAAAATTGAATTTGGAAACACGTGACTTCATTTTCGGTTGTTTAAATAGAAGCAAACTTGTAGTCGTTTGAGCCCGGAAACAACTTTGTTGTAGCTTCATTCAGACTCGTTTGAAGTTGAAAACAACTTGTGTGCTTCATTTCGGTTGTTTAAATTAGAACCAACTTGTAGTTTCATTCTTGACTCGTTTGAGCCGGAAACAACTTGTTGCTTTATTATTGGCTAGATTGAATTTGGAAACAACTTGTAGCTTGATTTTCGGTTGTTTAAAATTAGAATCAACTTGTAGTTTCATTCTTGACTCGTTTGAGCCCGGAAACAACTTGTTGCTTCATTATTGGTTAGATTGAAGTTGGAAGCAACTTGTAGCTTCATTCCAGACTCGTTTGAAGTGGAAACAACTTGTAGCTTCATTTTCGGTTGTTTAATTAGAACCAACTTGTAGTTCATTTTGACTCGTTTGAGCCGGAAACAACTTGTTGCTTTATTATTGGCTAGATTGAATTTGGAAACAACTGGTAGTTTCATTTTCGGTTTGTTAAAATTAGAATCAACTTGTAGTTTCATTCTGACTCGTTTGAGCCGGAAACAACTTGTTGCTTCATTATTGGCTAGATTGAAGTTGGAAGAAACTTGAGCTCTCCAGACTCGTTTGAAGTTAAAACAACTTGTAGCTTCATTTTCGGTTGTTAAAATTAGAACCAACTTGTAGTTTCATCTTGACTCGTTTGAGCCGAAACAACTTGTTGCTTTATTATTGCCTAGATGGAATTTGGAAAAACTTGTAGCTTATTTCGGTTGTTAAAATTAGAATCAACTTGTAGTTTCATCTTGACTCTTTGAGCCCGGAAACAACTTGTGCTTCATTATTGGTAGATTGAAGTTGGAAGCAACTTGTAGCTTCATTCCAGACTCGTTTGAAGTTGAAAACAACTTGTAGCTTCATTTTCGGTTGTTTAAAAATTAGAACCAACTTGTAGTTCATTCTTGACTCGTTTGAGCCGGAAACAACTTGTTGCTTTATTATTGGCTAGATGAATTGGAAACAACTGTAGCTTCATTTTCGTTGTTTAAAATTAGAATCAACGGTAGTTTCTTCTGACTCGTTTGAGCCCGGAAACAACTTGTTGCTTCATTATTGGCTAGATTGAAGTTGGAAGCAACTTGTAGCTTCACCAGACTCGTTTGAATTGAAAACAACTTGTAGTTCATTTTTCCAAATTCAATCTAGCCAGTAATAAAGCAAAAGTTGTTTCCGGCTCAAACGAGTCAGAATGAAACTACAAGTTGGTTCTAATTTTAAACAACTGAAATAAAGCTACAAGTTGTTTCCAAATTCAATCTAGTCAATATAAACAACAAGTGTTTCCGGCTCAACGAGTCAAGATGAAACTGACAAGTTGGTTCCTCATTTAAACAACCGAAAATGAAGCTACAAGTTGTTTCACTTCAAAGAGTCTGGAATGAAGCTACAAGTTGCTTCCAACTTCAATCTAGCCAATAATGAAGCAACAAGTTGTTTCCGGCTCAAACGAGTCAAGAATGAAACTACAAGTTGGTTCTAATTTTAACAACCGAAAATGAAGCTACAAGTTGTTTTTCAACTTCAATCTAGTCGGGAATGAAGCACAAAGTTTGTTTCCGGGCAAACGAGTCAAGAGAAACTACAAGTTGATTCTAATTTTAAACAACCGAAAATAAGCTACAAGTGTTTCCAAATTCAATCTAGTCAATAATAAAGCAACAAGTTGTTTCCGGCTCAAACGAGTCAAGAATGAAACTACAAGTTGGTTTCTAATTTTAAACAACCGAAAATGAAGCTACAAGTTGTTTTCAACTTCAAACGAGTCTGGAATGAAGCTACAAGTTGGCTTCCAACTTCAATCTAGCCAATAATGAAGCAACAAGTTTGTTTCCGGGCTCAAACGAGTCAAGAATGAAACTACAAGTTGATTCTAATTTTTAACAACCGAAAATGAAGCTACAAGGTTTCCAAATTCAATCTAGTCAATAATAAGCAACAAGTTGTTTCCGGCTCAAACGAGTCAAGAATGAAACTACAAGTTGGTTCTAATTTTAAACAACCGAAAATGAAGCTACAAGTTGATTTCCAACTTCAAACGAGTCTGGAATGAAGCTACAAGTTGCTTCCAACTTCAATCTAGCCAATAATGAAGCAACATTGTTTTCGGGCTCAAACGAGTCAAAAATGAAACTACAAGTTGATTCTAAGTTTAAACAACCGAAAATAAAGCTACAAGTTGTTTCCAAATTCAATCTAGTCAATAATAAAGCACAAGTTGTTCCGGCTCAAACGAGTCAAGAATGAAACTACAAGTTGGTTCTAATTTTAAACAACCGAAAATGAAGCTACAAGTTGTTTTCAACTTCAAACGAGTCTGGAATGAAGCTACAAGTTGCTTCCAACTTAATCTAGCCAATAATGAAGCAACAAGTTGTTTCCGGGCTCATCCGAGTCTAGAATGAAACTACAAGTTGATTCTAATTTTTAACAACCGAAAATGAAGCTACAAGTTGTTTCCAAATTCAATCTAGCCAGTAATAAAGCAAAAGTTTGTTTCCGGCTCAAACGAGTCAAGAATGAAACTACAAGTTGGTTCTAATTTTAAAAACTGAAAATAAAGCTACAAGTTGTTTCCAACTTCAATCTAGTCAATAATAAAGCAACAAGTTGTTTCCGGCTCAAACGAGTCAAGAATGAAACTACAAGTTGGTTCTCATTTTAAACAACCGAAAATGAAGCTACAAGTTGTTTTCAACTTCAAAAGAGTCTGGAATGAAGCTACAAGTTGCTTCCAACTTCAATCTAGCCAATAATGAAGCAACAAGTTGTTTCCGGCTCAAACGAGTCAAGAATGAAAACTACAAGTTGGTTCTAATTTTAAACAACCGAAAATGAAGCTACAGTTGTTTTCAACTTCAAACGAGTCTGGAATGAGCTACAACAAGTTGTTTCTGGGCAAAAACGAGTCAAGAATGAAACTACAAGTTGATTCTAAATTTTAAACAACCGAAATTAAAGCTACAAGTTGTTTCCAAATTCAATCTAGTCAATAATAAAGCACAAGCTGTTCCGGCTCAAACGAGTCAAGAATGAACTACAAGTTGGTTCTAATTTTAAACAACCGAAAATGAAGCTACAAGTTGTTTTCAACTTCAAACGAGTAGTGGACTGATGAAGCTACAAGGGTGCTTCCAAACTTAAAACTAGCCAATAATGAAGCAACAAGTTGTTTCCGGGCTCAACCGAGTCTAGAAGAAACTACAAGTTGATTTAATTTTTAAACAACCGAAATGAAGCTACAAGTTTGTTTCCAAATTCAATCTAGCCAGTATAAAGCAAAAGTTTGTTTCCGGCTCAAACGAGTCAAGAATGAAACTACAAGTTGGTTCTAATTTTAAAACAACTGAAAATAAAGCTACAAGTTGTTTCCAAATTCAATCTAGTCATAATAAAGCAACAAGTTGTTTCCGGCTCAAACGAGTCAGAATGAAACTACAAGTTGGTTCTAATTTTAAACAACCGAAAATGAAGCTACAAGTTGTTTTCAACTTCAAACGAGTCTGGAATGAAGCTACAAGTTGCTTCCAACCTTAATCTAGCCAATAATGAAGCAACAAGTTTGTTTCCGGGCTCAACCGAGTCTAGAATGAAACTACAAGTTGATTCTAATTTTAAAACAACCGAAAATAAAGCTACAAGTTGTTTCCAAATTCAATCTAGTCAATAATAAAGCAACAAGCTGTTTCCGGCTCAAACGAGTCAAGAATGAAACTACAAGTTGGTTTCTAATTTTAAACAACCGAAAATCAAGCTACAAGTTGTTTTCAACTTCAAACGAGTCTGGAATGAAGCTACAAGTTGCTTCCAACCTTAATCTAGCCAATAATGAAGCAACAAGTTGTTTCCGGGCTCAACCGAGTCTAGAATGAAACTACAAGTTGATTCTAATTTTTAACAACCGAAAATGAAGCTACAAGTTGTTTCCAAATTCAATCTAGCCAGTAATATAGCAAAAGTTTGTTTCCGGCTCAAACGAGTCAAGAATGAAACTACAAATTGGTTCTAATTTTAAACAACTGAAAATAAAGCTACAAGTGTTTCCAAATTCAATCTAGTCAATAATAAAGCAACAAGTTGTTTCCGGCTCAAACGAGTCAAGAATGAAACTACAAGTTGGTTCTAATTTTAAACAACCGAAAATGAAGCTACACGTTGATTCAACTTCAAACGAGTCTGGAATGAAGCTACAAGTTGCTTCCAACTTCAATCTAGCCAATAATGAAGCAACAAGTTGTTTCCGAGCTCAAACGAGTCAAAAATGAAACTACAAGTTGATTCTAATTTTAAACAACCGAAAATAAAGCTACAAGTTGTTTCCAAATTCAATCTAGTCAATAATAAAGCAACAAGCTGTTTCCGGCTTAAACGAGTCAAGAATGAAACTACAAGTTGGTTCTAATTTTAAACAACCGAAAATGAAGCTACAAGTTGTTTTCAACTTCAAACGAGGTCTGGAATGAAGCTACAACAAGTTGTTTCCAGGCAAAAACGAGTCAAGAATGAAACTACAAGTTGATTCTAATTTTAAATAACCGAAATGAAGCTACAAATTGTTTCCAAATTCAATCTAGCCAATAATAAAGCAACAAGTGTTCCCGGCTCAAACGAGTCAAGAATGAAACTATAAGTTGATTCTAATTTTAAACAACCGAAAATGAAGCTACAAGTTGTTTTCAACTTCAAACGAGTCTTCCAACTTCAATCTAGCCAATAATGAAGCAACATGTTGTTTCCGGGCTCAAATGAGTCAAGAATGAAACTACAAGTTGGTTCTAATTTTAAACAACCGAAAATGAAGCTACAGTTGTTTTCAACTTCAAACGAGTCTGGAATGAAGCTACAAGTTGCTTCCAACCTTAATCTAGCCAATAATGAAGCAACAAGTTGTTTCCGGGCTCAACCGAGTCTAGAATGAAACTACAAGTTGATTCTAATTTTTAACAACCGAAAATGAAGCTACAAGTTGTTTCCAAATTCAATCTAGTCAATAATAAAGCAACAAGTTGTTTCCGGCTCAAACGAGTCAAGAATGAAACTACAAGTTGGTTCTAATTTTAAACAACCGAAAATTAAGCTACAAGTTGATTCCAACTTCAAACGAGTCTGGAATGAAGCTACAAGTTGCTTCCAACTTCAATCTAGCCAATAATGAAGCAACAAGTTGTTTTCGGGCTCAAACGAGTCAAAAATGAAACTACAAGTTGATTCTAATTTTAAACAACCGAAAATAAAGCTACAAGTTGTTTCCAAATTCAATCTAGTCAATAATAAAGCAACAAGCTGTTTCCGGCTCAAACGAGTCAAGAATGAAACTACAAGTTGGTTCTAATTTTAAACAACCGAAAATGAAGCTACAAGTTGTTTTCAACTTCAAACGAGTCTGGAATGAAGCTACAAGTTGCTTCCAACCTTAATCTAGCCAATAATGAAGCAACAAGTTGTTTCCGGGCTCAACCGAGTCTAGAATGAAACTACAAGTTGATTCTAATTTTTAACAACCGAAAATGAAGCTACAAGTTGTTTCCAAATTCAATCTAGCCAGTAATAAAGCAAAAGTTTGTTTCCGGCTCAAACGAGTCAAGAATGAAACTACAAGTTGGTTCTAATTTTAAACAACTGAAAATAAAGCTACAAGTTGTTTCCAACTTCAATCTAGTCAATAATAAAGCAACAAGTTGTTTCCGGCTCAAACGAGTCAAGAATGAAACTACAAGTTGGTTCTCATTTTAAACAACCGAAAATGAAGTTACAAGTTGTTTTCAACTTCAAAGAGTCTGGAATGAAGCTACAAGTTGCTTCCAACTTCAATCTAGCCAATAATGAAGCAACAAGTTGTTTCCGGGCTCAAACGAGTCAAGAATGAAACTACAAGTTGGTTCTAATTTTAAACAACCGAAAATGAAGCTACAAGTTGTTTTCAACTTCAAACGAGTCTGGAATGAAGCTACAACAAGTTGTTTCTGGGCAAAAACGAGTCAAGAATGAAACTACAAGTTGATTCTAATTTTAAACAACCGAAAATAAAGCTACAAGTTGTTTCCAAATTCAATCTAGTCAATAATAAAGCAACAAGCTGTTTCCGGCTCAAACGAGTCAAGAATGAAACTACAAGTTGGTTCTAATTTTAAACAACCGAAAATGAAGCTACAAGTTGTTTTCAACTTCAAACGAGTCTGGAATGAAGCTACAAGTTGCTTCCAACCTTAAAACTAGCCAATAATGAAGCAACAAGTTGTTTCCGGGCTCAACCGAGTCTAGAATGAAACTACAAGTTGATTCTAATTTTTAACAACCGAAAATGAAGCTACAAGTTGTTTCCAAATTCAATCTAGCCAGTAATAAAGCAACAAGTTGTTCCCGGCTCAAACGAGTCAAGAATGAAACTACAAGTTGGTTCTAATTTTAAACAACCGAAAATGAAGCTACAAGTTGTTTTCAACTTCAAACGAGTCTGGAATGAAGCTACAAGTTGCTTCCAACCTTAATCTAGCCAATAATGAAGCAACAAGTTGTTTCCGGGCTCAACCGAGTCTAGAATGAAACTACAAGTTGATTCTAATTTTAAACAACCGAAAATAAAGCTACAAGTTGTTTCCAAATTCAATCTAGTCAATAATAAAGCAACAAGCTGTTTCCGGCTCAAACGAGTCAAGAATGAAACTACAAGTTGGTTCTAATTTTAAACAACCGAAAATCAAGCTACAAGTTGTTTTCAACTTCAAACGAGTCTGGAATGAAGCTACAAGTTGCTTCCAACCTTAATCTAGCCAATAATGAAGCAACAAGTTGTTTCCGGGCTCAACCGAGTCTAGAATGAAACTACAAGTTGATTCTAATTTTTAACAACCGAAAATGAAGCTACAAGTTGTTTCCAAATTCAATCTAGCCAGTAATATAGCAAAAGTTTGTTTCCGGCTCAAACGAGTCAAGAATGAAACTACAAATTGGTTCTAATTTTAAACAACTGAAAATAAAGCTACAAGTTGTTTCCAAATTCAATCTAGTCAATAATAAAGCAACAAGTTGTTTCCGGCTCAAACGAGTCAAGAATGAAACTACAAGTTGGTTCTAATTTTAAACAACCGAAAATGAAGCTACACGTTGATTCCAACTTCAAACGAGTCTGGAATGAAGCTACAAGTTGCTTCCAACTTCAATCTAGCCAATAATGAAGCAACAAGTTGTTTCCGAGCTCAAACGAGTCAAAAATGAAACTACAAGTTGATTCTAATTTTAAACAACCGAAAATGAAGCTACAAGTTGTTTTCAACTTCAAACGAGTCTGGAATGAAGCTACAACAAGTTGTTTCCGGGCAAAAACGAGTCAAGAATGAAACTACAAGTTGATTCTAATTTTAAATAACCGAAAATGAAGCTACAAATTGTTTCCAAATTCAATCTAGCCAATAATAAAGCAACAAGTTTTTCCCGGCTCAAACGAGTCAAGAATGAAACTATAAGTTGGTTCTAATTTTAAACAACCGAAAATGAAGCTACAAGTTGTTTTCAACTTCAAACGAGTCTTCCAACTTCAATCTAGCCAATAATGAAGCAACATGTTGTTTCCGGGCTCAAATGAGTCAAGAATGAAACTACAAGTTGGTTCTAATTTTAAACAACCGAAAATGAAGCTACAAGTTGTTTTCAACTTCAAACGAGTCTGGAATGAAGCTACAAGTTGCTTCCAACCTTAATCTAGCCAATAATGAAGCAACAAGTTGTTTCCGGGCTCAACCGAGTCTAGAATGAAACTACAAGTTGATTCTAATTTTTAACAACTGAAAATGAAGCTACAAGTTGTTTTCAACTACAAACGAGTCTGGAATGAAGCTACAAGTTGCTTCCAACCTTAATCTAGCCAATAATGAAGCAACAAGTTGTTTCCGGGCTCAACCGAGTCTAGAATGAAACTACAAGTTGATTCTAATTTTTAACAACCGAAAATGAAGCTACAAGTTGTTTCCAAATTCAATCTAGCCAGTAATAAAGCAAAAGTTTGTTTCCGGCTCAAACGAGTCAAGAATGAAACTACAAGTTGGTTCTAATTTTAAACAACTGAAAATAAAGCTACAAGTTGTTTCCAAATTCAATCTAGTCAATAATAAAGCAACAAGTTGTTTCCGGCTCAAACGAGTCAAGAATGAAACTACAAGTTGGTTCTAATTTTAAACAACCGAAAATGAAGCTACACGTTGATTCCAACTTCAAACGAGTCTGGAATGAAGCTACAAGTTGCTTCCAACTTCAATCTAGCCAATAATGAAGCAACAAGTTGTTTCCGAGCTCAAACGAGTCAAAAATGAAACTACAAGTTGATTCTAATTTTAAACAACCGAAAATAAAGCTACAAGTTGTTTCCAAATTCAATCTAGTCAATAATAAAGCAACAAGCTGTTTCCGGCTCAAACGAGTCAAGAATGAAACTACAAGTTGGTTCTAATTTTAAACAACCGAAAATGAAGCTACAAGTTGTTTTCAACTTCAAACGAGTCTGGAATGAAGCTACAACAAGTTGTTTCCGGGCAAAAACGAGTCAAGAATGAAACTACAAGTTGATTCTAATTTTAAATAACCGAAAATGAAGCTACAAATTGTTTCCAAATTCAATCTAGCCAATAATAAAGCAACAAGTTGTTCCCGGCTCAAACGAGTCAAGAATGAAACTATAAGTTGGTTCTAATTTTAAACAACCGAAAATGAAGCTACAAGTTGTTTTCAACTTCAAACGAGTCTTACAACTTCAATCTAGCCAATAATGAAGCAACATGTTGTTTTCGGGCTCAAATGAGTCAAGAATGAAACTACAAGTTGGTTCTAATTTTAAACAACCGAAAATGAAGCTACAAGTTGTTTTCAACTTCAAACGAGTCTGGAATGAAGCTACAAGTTGCTTCCAACCTTAATCTAGCCAATAATGAAGCAACAAGTTGTTTCCGGGCTCAACCGAGTCTAGAATGAAACTACAAGTTGATTCTAATTTTTAACAACTGAAAATGAAGCTACAAGTTGTTTTCAACTACAAACGAGTCTGGAATGAAGCTACAAGTTGTTTCCAAATTCAATCTAGTCAATAATAAAGCAACAAGTTGTTTCCGGCTCAAACGAGTCAAGAATGAAACTACAAGTTGGTTCTAATTTTAAACAACCGAAAATGAAGCTACAAGTTGTTTTCAACTTCAAACGAGTTTGGAATGAAGCTACAAGTTGCTTCCAACCTTAATCTAGCCACTTATGAAGCAACAAGTTGTTTCCGGGCTCAAACGAGTCAAGAATGAAACTACAAGTTGGTTCTAATTTTAAACAACTGAAAATGAAGCTACAAGTTGTTTTCAACTACAAACGAGTCTGGAATGAAGCTACAAGTTGCTTCCGACTTCAATCTAGCCAATAATGAAGCAACAAGTTGTTTCCGGGCTCAAATGAGTCAAGAATAAAGCAACAAGTTGATTCTAATTTTAAACAACTGAAAATGAAGCTACAAGTTGTTTCCAAATTCAATCTAGTCAATAATAAAGCAACAAGCTGCTTTCGGATCAAACGAGTCAAGAATGAAACT
Source organism: Daucus carota subsp. sativus (assembly GCF_001625215.2). Taxonomy (NCBI): domain Eukaryota; kingdom Viridiplantae; phylum Streptophyta; class Magnoliopsida; order Apiales; family Apiaceae; genus Daucus; species Daucus carota. The sequence continues at coordinate 16,386,440 of NC_030384.2, forward strand.
ACAAGTTGGTTCTAATTTTAAACAACCGAAAATGAAGCTACAAGTTGTTTTCAACTTCAAACGAGTCTGGAATGAAGCTACAAGTTGCTTCCAACCTTAATCTAGCCAATAATGAAGCAACAAGTTGTTTCCGGGCTCAACCGAGTCAAGAATGAAACTACAAGTTGATTCTAATTTTTAACAACCGAAAATGAAGCTACAAGTTGTTTCCAAATTCAATCTAGCCAGTAATAAAGCAAAAGTTTGTTTATGGCTCAAACGAGTCAAGAATGAAACTACAAGTTGGTTCTAATTTTAAACAACTGAAAATAAAGCTACAAGTTGTTTCCAAATTCAATCTAGTCAATAATAAAGCAACAAGTTGTTTCCGGCTCAAACGAGTCAAGAATGAAACTACAAGTTGGTTCTCATTTTAAACAACCGAAAATGAAGTTACAAGATGTTTTCAACTTCAAAAGAGTCTGGAATGAAGCTACAAGTTGCTTCCAACTTCAATCTAGCCAATAATGAAGCAACAAGTTGTTTCCGGGCTCAAACGAGTCAAGAATGAAACTACAAGTTGGTTCTAATTTTAAACAACCGAAAGTGAAGCTACAAGTTGTTTTCAACTTCAAACGAGTCTGGAATGAAGCTACAACAAGTTGTTTCCGGGCAAAAACGAGTCAAGAATGAAACTACAAGTTGATTCTAATTTTAAATAACCGAAAATGAAGCTACAAATTGTTTCCAAATTCAATCTAGCCAATAATAAAGCAACAAGTTGTTCTCGGCTCAAACGAGTCAAGAATGAAACTATAAGTTGGTTCTAATTTTAAACAACCGAAAATGAAGCTAGAGGTTGTTTTCAACTTCAAACGAGTCTTCCAACTTCAATCTAGCCAATAATGAAGCAACATGTTGTTTCCGGGCTCAAATGAGTCAAGAATGAAACTACAAGTTGGTTCTAATTTTAAACAACCGAAAATGAAGCTACAAGTTGTTTTCAACTTCAAACGAGTCTGGAATGAAGCTACAAGTTGCTTCCAACCTTAATCTAGCCAATAATGAAGCAACAAGTTGTTTCCGGGCTCAACCGAGTCTAGAATGAAACTACAAGTTGATTCTAATTTTTAACAACTGAAAATGAAGCTACAAGTTGTTTTCAACTACAAACGAGTCTGGAATGAAGCTACAAGTTGTTTCCAAATTCAATCTAGTCAATAATAAAGCAACAAGTTGTTTCCGGCTCAAACGAGTCAAGAATGAAACTACAAGTTGGTTCTAATTTTAAACAACCGAAAATGAAGCTACAAGTTGTTTTCAACTTCAAAGGAGTTTGGAATGAAGCTACAAGTTGCTTCCAACCTTAATCTAGCCAATAATGAAGCAACAAGTTGTTTCCGGGCTCAAACGAGTCAAGAATGAAACTACAAGTTGGTTCTAATTTTAAACAACTGAAAATGAAGCTACAAGTTGTTTTCAACTACAAACGAGTCTGGAATGAAGCTACAAGTTGCTTCCAACTTCAATCTAGCCAATAATGAAGCAACAAGTTGTTTCCGGGCTCAAATGAGTCAAGAATAAAGCAACAAGTTGATTCTAATTTTAAACAACTGAAAATGAAGCTACAAGTTGTTTCCAAATTCAATCTAGTCAATAATAAAGCAACAAGCTGTTTCCGGATCAAACGAGTCACGAATGAAACTACAAGTTGGTTCTAATTTTAAACAACCGAAAATGAAGCTACAAGTTGTTTTCAACTTCAAACGAGTCTGGAATGAAGCTACAAGTTGCTTCCAACCTTAATCTAGCCAATAATGAAGCAACAAGTTGTTTCCGGGCTCAACCGAGTCTAGAATGAAACTACAAGTTGATTCTAATTTTTAACAACTGAAAATGAAGCTACAAGTTGTTTCCAAATTCAATCTAGTCAATAATAAAGCAACAAGTTGTTTCCTGCTCAAACGAGTCAAGAATGAAACTACAAGTTGGTTCTCATTTTAAACAACCGAAAATGAAGTTACAAGTTGTTTTCAACTTCAAAAGAGTCTGGAATGAAGCTACAAGTTGCTTCCAACTTCAATCTAGCCAATAATGAAGCAACAAGTTGTTTCCGGGCTCAAACGAGTCAAGAATGAAACTACAAGTTGGTTCTAATTTTAAACAACCGAAAATGAAGCTACAAGTTGTTTTCAACTTCAAACGAGTTTGGAATGAAGCTACAAGTTGCTTCCAACCTTAATCTAGCCAATTATGAAGCAACAAGTTGTTTCCGGGCTCAAACGAGTCAAGAATGAAACTACAAGTTGGTTCTAATTTTAAACAACTGAAAATGAAGCTACAAGTTGTTTTCAACTACAAACGAGTCTGGAATGAAGCTACAAGTTGCTTCCAACTTCAATCTAGCCAATAATGAAGCAACAAGTTGTTTCCGGGCTCAAATGAGTCAAGAATAAAGCAACAAGTTGATTCTAATTTTAAACAACTGAAAATGAAGCTACAAGTTGTTTCCAAATTCAATCTAGTCAATAATAAAGCAACAAGCTGTTTTCGGATCAAACGAGTCAAGAATGAAACTACAAGTTGGTTCTAATTTTAAACAACCGAAAATGAAGCTACAAGTTGTTTTCAACTTCAAACGAGTCTGGAATGAAGCTACAAGTTGCTTCCAACCTTAATCTAGCCAATAATGAAGCAACAAGTTGTTTCCGGGCTCAACCGAGTCAAGAATGAAACTACAAGTTGATTCTAATTTTTAACAACCGAAAATGAAGCTACAAGTTGTTTCCAAATTCAATCTAGCCAGTAATAAAGCAAAAGTTTGTTTCCGGCTCAAACGAGTCAAGAATGAAACTACAAGTTGGTTCTAATTTTAAACAACTGAAAATAAAGCTACAAGTTGTTTCCAAATTCAATCTAGTCAATAATAAAGCAACAAGTTGTTTCCGGCTCAAACGAGTCAAGAATGAAACTACAAGTTGGTTCTCATTTTAAACAACCGAAAATGAAGTTACAAGTTGTTTTCAACTTCAAAAGAGTCTGGAATGAAGCTACAAGTTGCTTCCAACTTCAATCTAGCCAATAATGAAGCAACAAGTTGTTTCCGGGCTCAAACGAGTCAAGAATGAAACTACAAGTTGGTTCTAATTTTAAACAACCGAAAATGAAGCTACAAGTTGTTTTCAACTTCAAACGAGTCTGGAATGAAGCTACAACAAGTTGTTTCCGGGCAAAAACGAGTCAAGAATGAAACTACAAGTTGATTCTAATTTTAAATAACCGAAAATGAAGCTACAAATTTTTTCCAAATTCAATCTAGCCAATAATAAAGCAACAAGTTGTTCCCGGCTCAAACGAGTCAAGAATGAAACTATAAGTTGGTTCTAATTTTAAACAACCGAAAATGAAGCTACAAGTTGTTTTCAACTTCAAACGAGTCTGGAATGAAGCTACAAGTTGCTTCCAACCTTAATCTAGCCAATAATGAAGCAACAAGTTGTTTCCGGGCTCAACCGAGTCTAGAATGAAACTACAAGTTGATTCTAATTTTTAACAACTGAAAATGAAGCTACAAGTTGTTTTCAACTACAAACGAGTCTGGAATGAAGCTACAAGTTGTTTCCAAATTCAATCTAGTCAATAATAAAGCAACAAGTTGTTTCCGGCTCAAACGAGCCAATAATGAAGCAACTTGTTGTTTCCGGGCTCAAATGAGTCAAGAATGAAACTACAAGTTGGTTCTAATTTTAAACAACCGAAAATGAAGCTACAAGTTGTTTTCAACTTCAAACGAGTCTGGAATGAAGCTACAAGTTGCTTCCAACCTTAATCTAGCCAATAATGAAGCAACAAGTTGTTTCCGGGCTCAACCGAGTCTAGAATGAAACTACAAGTTGATTCTAATTTTTAACAACTGAAAATGAAGCTACAAGTTGTTTTCAACTACAAACGAGTCTGGAATGAAGCTACAAGTTGTTTCCAAATTCAATCTAGTCAATAATAAAGCAACAAGTTGTTTCCGGCTCAAACGAGTCAAGAATGAAACTACAAGTTGGTTCTAATTTTAAACAACCGAAAATGAAGCTACAAGTTGTTTTCAACTTCAAACGAGTTTGGAATGAAGCTACAAGTTGCTTCCAACCTTAATCTAGCCAATAATGAAGCAACAAGTTGTTTCCGGGCTCAAACGAGTCAAGAATGAAACTACAAGTTGGTTCTAATTTTAAACAACTGAAAATGAAGCTACAAGTTGTTTTCAACTACAAACGAGTCTGGAATGAAGCTACAAGTTGCTTCCAACTTCAATCTAGCCAATAATGAAGCAACAAGTTGTTTCCGGGCTCAAATGAGTCAAGAATAAAGCAACAAGTTGATTCTAATTTTAAACAACTAAAAATGAAGCTACAAGTTGTTTCCAAATTCAATCTAGTCAATAATAAAGCAACAAGCTGTTTCCGGATCAAACGAGTCAAGAATGAAACTACAAGTTGGTTCTAATTTTAAAGAACCGAAAATGAAGCTACAAGTTGTTTTCAACTTCAAACGAGTCTGGAATGAAGCTACAAGTTGCTTCCAACCTTAATCTAGCCAATAATGAAGCAACAAGTTGTTTCCGGGCTCAACCGAGTCTAGAATGAAACTACAAGTTGATTCTAATTTTTAACAACTGAAAATGAAGCTACAAGTTGTTTCCAAATTCAATTTAGTCAATAATAAAGCAACAAGTTGTTTCCGGCTCAAACGAGTCAAGAATGAAACTACAAGTTGGTTCTCATTTTAAACAACCGAAAATGAAGTTACAAGTTGTTTTCAACTTCAAAAGAGTCTGAAATGAAGCTACAAGTTGCTTCCAAATTCAATCTAGCCAATAATGCAGCAACAAGTTGTTTCCGGGCTCAAACGAGTCAAGAATGAAACTACAAGTTGGTTCTAATTTTAAACAACCGAAAATGAAGCTACAAGTTGTTTTCAACTTCAAACGAGTCTGGAATGAAGCTACAACAAGTTGTTTCCGGGCAAAAACGAGTCAAGAATGAAACTACAAGTTGATTCTAATTTTAAACAACCGAAAATAAAGCTACAAGTTGTTTCCAAATTCAATCTAGTCAATAATAAAGCAACAAGTTGTTTCCGTCTCAAACGAGTCAAGAATGAAACTACAAGTTGGTTCTAATTTTAAACAACCGAAAATGAAGCTACAAGTTGTTTTCAACTTCAAACGAGTCTGGAATAAAGCTACAAGTTGCTTCCAACCTTAATCTAGCCAATAATGAAGCAACAAGTTGTTTCCGGGCTCAACCGAGTCTAGAATGAAACTACAAGTTGATTCTAATTTTTAACAACCGAAAATGAAGCTACAAGTTGTTTCCAAATTCAATCTAGCCAGTAATAAAGCAAAAGTTTGTTTCCGGCTCAAACGAGTCAAGAATGAAACTACAAGTTGGTTCTAATTTTAAACAACTGAAAATAAAGCTACAAGTTGTTTCCAAATTCAATCTAGTCAATAATAAAGCAACAAGTTTTTTCCGGCTCAAACGAGTCAAGAATGAAACTACAAGTTGGTTCTAATTTTAAACAACCGAAAATGAAGCTACAAGTTGTTTTCAACTTCAAACGAGTCTGGAATGAAGCTACAAGTTGCTTCCAACCTTAATCTAGCCAATAATGAAGCAACAAGTTGTTTCCGGGCTCAACCGAGTCTAGAATGAAACTACAAGTTGATTCTAATTTTAAACAACCGAAAATAAAGCTACAAGTTGTTTCCAAATTCGATCTAGTCAATAATAAAGCAACAAGCTGTTTCCGGCTCAAACGAGCCAAGAATGAAACTACAAGTTGGTTCTAATTTTAAACAACCGAAAATCAAGCTACAAGCTGTTTTCAACTTCAAACGAGTCTGGAATGAAGCTACAAGTTGCTTCCAACCTTAATCTAGCCTATAATGAAGCAACAAGTTGTTTCCGGGCTCAACCGAGTCTAAGATGAAACTACAAGTTGATTCTAATTTTTAACAACCGAAAATGAAGCTACAAGTTGTTTCCAAATTCAATCTAGCCAGTAATATAGCAAAAGTTTGTTTCCGGCTCAAACGAGTCAAGAATGAAACTACAAATTGGTTCTAATTTTAAACAACTGAAAATATAGCTACAAGTTGTTTCCAAATTCAATCTAGTCAATAATAAAGCAACAAGTTGTTTCCGGCTCAAACGAGTCAAGAATGAAACTACAAGTTGGTTCTAATTTTAAACAACCGAAAATGAAGCTACAAGTTGATTTCAACTTCAAACGAGTCTGGAATGAAGCTACAAGTTGCTTCCAACTTCAATCTAGCCAATAATGAAGCAACAAGTTGTTTCCGGCTCAATCGAGTCAAGAATGAAACTATAAGTTGGTTCTAATTTTAAACAACCGAAAATGAAGCTACAAGTTGTTTTCAACTTCAAACGAGTCTTCCAACTTCAATCTAGCCAATAATGAAGCAACATGTTGTTTCCGGGCTCAAATGAGTCAAGAATGAAACTATAAGTTGGTTCTAATTTTAAACAACCGAAAATGAAGCTACAAGTTGTTTTCAACTTCAAACGAGTCTGGAATGAAGGTACAAGTTGCTTCCAACCTTAATCTAGCCAATAATGAAGCAACAAGTTGTTTCCGGGCTCAACCGAGTCTAGAATGAAACTACAAGTTGATTCTAATTTTTAACAACTGAAAATGAAGCTACAAGTTGTTTTCAACTACAAACGAGTCTGGAATGAAGCTACAATTTGTTTCCAAATTCAATCTAGTCAATAATAAAGCAACAAGTTGTTTCCGGCTCAAACGAGTCAAGAATGAAACTACAAGTTGGTTCTAATTTTAAACAACCGAAAATGAAGCTACAAGTTGTTTTCAACTTCAAACGAGTTTGGAATGAAGCTACAAGTTGCTTCCAACCTTAATCTAGCCAATAATGAAGCAACAAGTTGTTTCCGGGCTCAAACGAGTCAAGAATGAAACTACAAGTTGGTTCTAATTTTAAACAACTGAAAATGAAGCTACAAGTTGTTTTCAACTACAAACGAGTCTGGAATGAAGCTACAAGTTGCTTCCAACTTCAATCTAGCCAATAATGAAGCAACAAGTTGTTTCCGGGCTCAAATGAGTCAAGAATAAAGCAACAAGTTGATTCTAATTTTAAACAACTGAAAATGAAGCTACAAGTTGTTTCCAAATTCAATCTAGTCAATAATAAAGCAACAAGCTGTTTCCGGATCAAACGAGTCAAGAATGAAACTACAAGTTGGTTCTAATTTTAAACAACCGAAAATGAAGCTACAAGTTGTTTTCAACTTCAAACGAGTCTGGAATGAAGCTACAAGTTTCTTCCAACCTTAATCTAGGCAATAATGAAGCAACAAGTTGTTTCCGGGCTCAACCGAGTCTAGAATGAAACTACAAGTTGATTCTAATTTTTAACAACCGAAAATGAAGCTACAAGTTGTTTCCAAATTCAATCTAGCCAGTAATAAAGCAAAACTTTATTTCCGGCTCAAACGAGTCAAGAATGAAACTACAAGTTGGTTCTAATTTTAAACAACTGAAAATAAAGCTACAAGTTGTTTCCAAATTCAATCTAGTCAATAATAAAGCAACAAGTTGTTTCCGGCTCAAACGAGTCAAGAATGAAACTACAAGTTGGTTCTCATTTTAAACAACCGAAAATGAAGTTACAAGTTGTTTTCAACTTCAAAAGAGTCTGGAATGAAGCTACAAGTTGCTTCCAACTTCAATCTAGCCAATAATGAAGCAACAAGTTGTTTCCAGGCTCAAACGAGTCAAGAATGAAACTACAAGTTGGTTCTAATTTTAAACAACCGAAAATGAAGCTACAAGTTGTTTTCAACTTCAAACGAGTCTGGAATGAAGCTACAACAAGTTGTTTCCGGGCAAAAACGAGTCAAGAATGAAACTACAAGTTGATTCTAATTTTAAACAACCGAAAATAAAGCTACAAGTTGTTTCCAAATTCAATCTAGTCAATAATAAAGCAACAAGCTGTTTCCGGCTCAAACGAGTCAAGAATGAAACTACAAGTTGGTTCTAATTTTAAACAACCGAAAATGAAGCTACAAGTTGTTTTCAACTTCAAACGAGTCTGGAATAAAGCTACAAGTTGCTTCCAACCTTAATCTAGCCAATAATGAAGCAACAAGTTGTTTCCGGGCTCAACCGAGTCTAGAATGAAACTACAAGTTGATTCTAATTTTTAACAACCGAAAATGAAGCTACAAGTTGTTTCCAAATTCAATCTAGCCAGTAATAAAGCAAAAGTTTGTTTCCGGCTCAAACGAGTCAAGAATGAAACTACAAGTTGGTTCTAATTTTAAACAACTGAAAATAAAGCTACAAGTTGTTTCCAAATTCAATCTAGTCAATAATAAAGCAACAAGTTTTTTCCGGCTCAAACGAGTCAAGAATGAAACTACAAGTTGGTTCTAATTTTAAACAACCGAAAATGAAGCTACAAGTTGTTTTCAACTTCAAACGAGTCTGGAATGAAGCTACAAGTTGCTTCCAACCTTAATCTAGCCAATAATGAAGCAACAAGTTGTTTCCGGGCTCAACCGAGTCTAGAATGAAACTACAAGTTGATTCTAATTTTAAACAACCGAAAATAAAGCTACAAGTTGTTTCCAAATTCAATATAGTCAATAATAAAGCAACAAGCTGTTTCCGGCTCAAACGAGCCAAGAATGAAACTACAAGTTGGTTCTAATTTTAAACAACCGAAAATCAAGCTACAAGTTGTTTTCAACTTCAAACGAGTCTGGAATGAAGCTACAAGTTGCTTCCAACCTTAATCTAGCCAATAATGAAGCAACAAGTTGTTTCCGGGCTCAACCGAGTCTAGGATGAAACTACAAGTTGATTCTAATTTTTAACAACCGAAAATGAAGCTACAAGTTGTTTCCAAATTCAATCTAGCCAGTAATATAGCAAAAGTTTGTTTCCGGCTCAAACGAGTCAAGAATGAAACTACAAATTGGTTCTAATTTTAAACAACTGAAAATATAGCTACAAGTTGTTTCCAAATTCAATCTAGTCAATAATAAAGCAACAAGTTGTTTCCGGCTCAAACGAGTCAAGAATGAAACTACAAGTTGGTTCTAATTTTAAACAACCGAAAATGAAGCTACAAGTTGATTTCAACTTCAAACGAGTCTGGAATGAAGCTACAAGTTGCTTCCAACTTCAATCTAGCCAATAATGAAGCAACAAGTTGTTTCCGGGCTCAAACGAGTCAAAAATGAAACTACAAGTTGATTCTAATTTTAAACAACCGAAAATAAAGCTACAAGTTGTTTCCAAATTCAATCTAGTCAATAATAAAGCAACAAGCTGTTTCCGGCTCAAACGAGTCAAGAATGAAACTACAAGTTGGTTCTCATTTTAAACAACCGAAAATGAAGTTACAAGTTGTTTTCAACTTCAAAAGAGTCTGGAATGAAGCTACAAGTTGCTCTCAACTTCATCTAGCCAATAATGAAGCAACAAGTTGTTTCCGGGCTCAAACGAGTCAAGAATGAAACTACAAGTTGGTTCTAATTTTAAACAACCGAAAATGAAGCTACAAGTTGTTTTCAACTTCAAACGAGTCTGGAATGAAGCTACAACAAGTTGTTTCCGGGCAAAAACGAGTCAAGAATGAAACTACAAGTTGATTCTAATTTTAAATAACCGAAAATGAAGCTACAAATTGTTTCCAAATTCAATCTAGCCAATAATAAAGCAACAAGTTGTTCCCGGCTCAAACGAGTCAAGAATGAAACTATAAGTTGGTTCTAATTTTAAACAACCGAAAATGAAGCTACAAGTTGTTTTCAACTTCAAACGAGTCTTCCAACTTCAATCTAGCCAATAATGAAGCAACATGTTGTTTCCGGGCTCAAATGAGTCAAGAATGAAACTACAAGTTGGTTCTAATTTTAAACAACCGAAAATGAAGCTACAAGTTGTTTTCAACTTCAAACGAGTCTGGAATGAAGCTACAAGTTGCTTCCAACCTTAATCTAGCCAATAATGAAGCAACAAGTTGTTTCCGGGCTCAACCGAGTCATGTCTCATGAATGGTATCAATGCCTTCTCCAGTGTGTATGGCCTGTTTCCTAACAAGGACAAATCTTACTGTTTCTTTGGAAATTCCCAACAAATGGTATGTGATGATATTATTGCTCTCACTGGGTTTCAGCGTGGTAATCTCCCTATTAGATATTTGGGAGTCCCTCTTATTACTGGCAGAATCTTAGAAAGAGATTGCTCTCCTCTTCTTTCTAAGCTTTGTGCCCGAGTGGAGGTTTGGACCAATCGATCGCTCAACTTTGCAGGAAGGCTGAGGCTTGTTCATGTGGTGATTTCTGGTATTGTGGGATTCTGGAGTGCTTTTGTTTTCCTGCCTAAGTACATTTTAAAAAAAGTGAATAGCTTGATGTTTAAATTCTTATGGGGTGGTTTCTACAAGCATAATGGTAGATGTCATTATAAGGTGGGATGGGAGTATTGTTGTAAACCGAAAGCTGAAGGTGGCCTAGGTTTAAAGAACCTTTTTGATATGAATTTAGCTTCCATTATATATCAGATGTGGCGTCTGTTATTGAATAAGCAAGATTCTATGTGGCACAAGTGGTTCTATTCGGTCATTATCAAGGACAATAGTTTATGGACAACAAAAATCCCGTATAAGGCTTCCTGGTCTGTGAGGAAGATTCTGAATGTTCGAAAGGTTGCGCTGCAGTTTGTTACTTACCAGGTTGGCCAGAACTCTGATTTTTTATTCTGGTGTGACCCTTGGGCTCGCCATAAACCCCTCCTGAGTATTTCTCCATCAGTGGTTAGCCTTGCTGCGTCTACTCGGGACGTCCCGATTAACACTTATCTGCGAAATGGTGTTTGGGACCTGCCTGCCTCCAATCACTTTGATGTTAGGGAAGTCAGACGCATTGTCTCTGGTGTGCAAATTCATTCTCATGACAGTATGCTTTGGGATGGTGTTCAATCTGCAAAGATTTCCTCTGCTTCTATATGGAATTCGATCAGATCATCGGGCTTGTCGGTTAGCTGGGCTGATTGGGTTTGGAGCGTGTTTTCGGTGCCTAAATTTTCGTTTATTTTGTGGCTAGCGTTACGTGATAGGCTTCTAACCAAAGATAGAATGGTGAATACTTTTGAAATGCAAGTAGATCCTGGATGTTTGCTATGTAATGATTTGGAGTCTGCGTCGCATCTTTTTTCAACTTGCCCATTTGTTGACCTTGTTCGTAGAGCTATTCCCATTGATTTAGCCCCCTGGCATATGTGTCGCCAAGGGAGAGTGCTTAATGGAGATCATCCTTTGATTTTTCAACGGTTGGGGGGACTTTTCCTGGCTGCTATGGTTTACCACATCTGGAAAGAACGGAACTTCCGCCTTCATCACGTGGGCCAAAGTCATGGCACTGTTCATGTTTTAAAGCTTATTAAAAACTCTGTTAAAGAGAAACTTTTCACTTGTAATGCTTTTCGTAATATGATCAGAAAAGATCAAACTTTAGTGCATATTTTATTTTAGTAGGGATCCGAGTGATTATGCCTTAGTTTGATCTTTTTTGCTTTATTGGGGTATGCCCCTCTTAGCTTGTATTTGCGTTTCTAAGCAAAAAAAACTTTCTTAGCAAAAAAAAAAAAAGTTGCTTCCAACTTCAATCTAGCCAATAATGAAGCAACAAGTTGTTTCCGGGCTCAAATGAGTCAAGAATGAAACTACAAGTTGATTCTAATTTTAAACAACCGAAAATAAAGCTACAAGTTGTTTTCAAATTCAATCTAGTCAGTAATAAAGCAACAAGCTGTTTCCGGCTCAAACGAGTCAAGAATGAAACTACAAGTTGGTTCTAATTTTAAACAACGGAAAATGAAGCTACAAGTTGTTTTCAACTTAAAACGAGTCTGGAATGAAGCTACAAGTTGCTTCCAACTTCAATCTAGCCAATAATGAAGCAACAAGTTGTTTCCGGGCTCAAATGAGTCAAGAATGAAACTACAAGTTGATTCTAATTTTAAACAACCGAAAATAAAGCTACAAGTTGTTTCCAAATTCAATCTAGTCAATAATAAAGCAACAAGTTGTTTCAGGCTCAAACGAGTCAAGAATGAAACTACAAGTTGGTTCTAATTTTAAACAACCAAAAATGAAGTTACAAGTTGTTTTCAACTTAAAAAGAGTCTGGAATGAAGCTACAAGTTGCTTCCAACTTCAATCTATCCAATAATGAAGCAACAAGTTGTTTCCGGGCTCAAACGAGTCAAGAATGAAACTACAAGTTGATTCTAATTTTAAATAACCGAAAATGAAGCTACAAATTGTGTCCAAATTCAATCTAACCAATAATAAAGCAACAAGTTGTTCCCGGCTCAAACGAGTCAAGAATGAAACTACAAGTTGGTTCTAATTTTAAATAACCGAAAATGAAGCTACAAGTTGTTTTCAACATCAAACGAGTCTGGAATGAAGCTACAAGTTGCTTCCAACTTCAATCTAGCCAATAATGAAGCAAAAAGTTGTTTCCGGGCTCAAATGAGTCAAGAATGAAACTACAAGTTGATTCTAATTTTAAACAACTGAAAATGAAGGTACAAGTTGTTTCCAAATTCAATCTAGCCAATAATAAAGCAACAGGTTGTTTCCGGCTCAAACGAGTCAAGAATGAAACTACAAGTTGGTTCTAATTTTAAACAACCGAAAATGAAGCTACAAGTTGATTCCAACTTCAAACGAGTCTGGAATGAAGCTACAAGTTGCTTCCAACTTCAATCTAGCCAATAATGAAGCAACAAGTTGTTTCCGGGCTCAAACGAGTCAAAAATGAAACTACAAGCTGATTCCAATTTTAAACAACCGAAAATCAAGCTACAAGTTGTTTCCAAATTCAATCTAGCCAATAATAAAGCAACAAGTTGTTTCCGGCTCAAACGAGTCAAGAATGAAACTACAAGTTGGTTCTAATTTTAAACAACTGAAAATGAAGCTACAAGTTGATTCCAACTTCAAACGAGTCTGGAATGAAGCTACAAGTTGCTTCCAACTTCAATCTAGCCAATAATGAAGCAACAAGTTGTTTCCGGGCTCAAACGAGTCAAGAATGAAACTACAAGTTGGTTCTAATTTTAAACAACCAAAAATGAAGTTACAAGTTGTTTTCAACTTCAAAAGAGTCTGGAATGAAGCTACAAGTTGCTTCCAACTTCAATCTATCCAATAATGAAGCAACAAGTTGTTTCCGGGCTCAAACGAGTCAAGAATGAAACTACAAGTTGATTCTAATTTTAAATAACCGAAAATGAAGCTACAAGTTGTTTCCAAATTCAATCTAGTCAATAATAAAGCAACAAGTTGTTTCAGGCTCAAACGAGTCAAGAATGAAACTACAAGTTGGTTCTAATTTTAAACAACCAAAAATGAAGTTACAAGTTGTTTTCAACTTCAAAAGAGTCTGGAATGAAGCTACAAGTTGCTTCCAACTTCAATCTATCCAGTAATGAAGCAACAAGTTGTTTCCGGGCTCAAACGAGTCAAGATTGAAACTACAAGTTGATTCTAATTTTAAATAACCGAAAATGAAGCTACAAATTGTTTCCAAATTCAATCTAACCAATAATAAAGCAACAAGTTGTTCCCGGCTCAAACGAGTCAAGAATGAAACTACAAGTTGGTTCTAATTTTAAACAACCAAAAATGAAGCTACAAGTTGTTTTCAACATCAAACGAGTCTGGAATGAAGCTACAAGTTGCTTCCAACTTCAATCTAGCCAATAATGAAGCAAAAAGTTGTTTCCGGACTCAAATGAGTCAAGAATGAAACTACAAGTTGATTCTAATTTTAAACAACTGAAAATGAAGCTACAAGTTGTTTCCAAATTCAATCTAGCCAATAATAAAGCAACAGGTTGTTTCCGGCTCAAACGAGTCAAGAATGAAACTACAAGTTGGTTCTAATTTTAAACAACCGAAAATGAAGCTACAAGTTGATTCCAACTTCAAACGAGTCTGGAATGAAGCTACAAGTTGCTTCCAACTTCAATCTAGCCAATAATGAAGCAACAAGTTGTTTCCGGGCTCAAACGAGTCAAAAATGAAACTACAAGCTGATTCCAATTTTAAACAACCGAAAATCAAGCTACAAGTTGTTTCCAAATTCAATCTAGCCAATAATAAAGCAACAAGTTGTTTCCGGCTCAAACGAGTCAAGAATGAAACTACAAGTTGGTTCTAATTTTAAACAACTGAAAATGAAGCTACAAGTTGATTCCAACTTCAAACGAGTCTGGAATGAAGCTACAAGTTGCTTCCAACTTCAATCTAGCCAATAATGAAGCAACAAGTTGTTTCCGGGCTCAAACGAGTCAAGAATGAAACTACAAGTTAATTCTAATTTTAAACAACCGAAAATCAAGCTACAAGTTGTTTCCAAATTCAATTTAGTCAATAATAAAGCAACAAGTTGTTTCAGGCTCAAACGAGTCAAGAATGAAACTACAAGTTGGTTCTAATTTTAAACAACCAAAAATGAAGTTACAAGTTGTTTTCAACTTCAAAAGAGTCTGGAATGAAGCTACAAGTTGCTTCCAACTTCAATCTATCCAATAATGAAGCAACAAGTTGTTTCCGGGCTCAAACGAGTCAAGAATGAAACTACAAGTTGATTCTAATTTTAAATAACCGAAAATGAAGCTACAAATTGTTTCCAAATTCAATCTAACCAATAATAAAGCAACAAGTTGTTCCCGGCTCAAACGAGTCAAGAATGAAACTACAAGTTGGTTCTAATTTTAAATAACCGAAAATGAAGCTACAAGTTGTTTTCAACATCAAACGAGTCTGGAATGAAGCTACAAGTTGCTTCCAACTTCAATCTAGCCAATAATGAAGCAAAAAGTTGTTTCCGGGCTCAAATGAGTCAAGAATGAAACTACAAGTTGATTCTAATTTTAAACAACTGAAAATGAAGCTACAAGTTGTTTCCAAATTCAATCTAGCCAATAATAAAGCAACAGGTTGTTTCCGGCTCAAACGAGTCAAGAATGAAACTACAAGTTGGTTCTAATTTTAAACAACCGAAAATGAAGCTACAAGTTGATTCCAACTTCAAACGAGTCTGGAATGAAGCTACAAGTTGCTTCCAACTTCAATCTAGCCAATAATGAAGCAACAAGTTGTTTCCGGGCTCAAACGAGTCAAAAATGAAACTACAAGCTGATTCCAATTTTAAACAACCGAAAATCAAGCTACAAGTTGTTTCCAAATTCAATCTAGCCAATAATAAAGCAACAAGTTGTTTCCGGCTCAAACGAGTCAAGAATGAAACTACAAGTTGGTTCTAATTTTAAACAACTGAAAATGAAGCTACAAGTTGATTCCAACTTCAAACGAGTCTGGAATGAAGCTACAAGTTGCTTCCAACTTCAATCTAGCCAATAATGAAGCAACAAGTTGTTTCCGGGCTCAAACGAGTCAAGAATGAAACTACAAGTTGGTTCTAATTTTAAACAACCAAAAATGAAGTTACAAGTTGTTTTCAACTTCAAAAGAGTCTGGAATGAATCTACAAGTTGCTTTCAACTTCAATCTATCCAATAATGAAGCAACAAGTTGTTTCCGGGCTCAAACGAGTCAAGAATGAAACTACAAGTTGATTCTAATTTTAAATAACCGAAAATGAAGCTACAAATTGTTTCCAAATTCAATCTAACCAATAATAAAGCAACAAGTTGTTCCCGGCTCAAACGAGTCAAGAATGAAACTACAAGTTGGTTCTAATTTTAAACAACCGAAAATGAAGCTACAAGTTGTTTTCAACATCAAACGAGTCTGGAATGAAGCTACAAGTTGCTTCCAACTTCAATCTAGCCAATAATGAAGCAAAAAGTTGTTTCCGGGCTCAAATGAGTCAAGAATGAAACTACAAGTTGATTCTAATTTTAAACAACTGAAAATGAAGCTACAAGTTGTTTCCAAATTCAATCTAGCCAATAATAAAGCAACAGGTTGTTTCCGGCTCAAACGAGTCAAGAATGAAACTACAAGTTGGTTCTAATTTTAAACAACCGAAAATGAAGCTACAAGTTGATTCCAACTTCAAACGAGTCTGGAATGAAGCTACAAGTTGCTTCCAACTTCAATCTAGCCAATAATGAAGCAACAAGTTGTTTCCGAGCTCAAACGAGTCAAAAATGAAACTACAAGCTGATTCCAATTTTAAACAACCGAAAATCAAGCTACAAGTTGTTTCCAAATTCAATCTAGCCAATAATAAAGCAACAAGTTGTTTCCGGCTCAAACGAGTCAAGAATGAAACTACAAGTTGGTTCTAATTTTAAACAACTGAAAATGAAGCTACAAGTTGATTCCAACTTCAAACGAGTCTGGAATGAAGCTACAAGTTGCTTCCAACTTCAATCTAGCCAATAATAAAGCAACAAGTTGTTTCCGGCTCAAACGAGTCAAGAATGAAACTACAAGTTGGTTCTAATTTTAAACAACTGAAAATGAAGCTACAAGTTGATTCCAACTTCAAACGAGTCTGGAATGAAGCTACAAGTTGCTTCCAACTTCAATCTAGCCAATAATGAAGCAACAAGTTGTTTCCGGGCTCAAACGAGTCAAGAATGAAACTACAAGTTGATTCTAATTTTAAACAACCGAAAATCAAGCTACAAGTTGTTTCCAAATTCAATCTAGCCAATAATAAAGCAACAAGTTGTTTCCGGCTCAAACGAGTCAAGAATGAAACTACAAGTTGGTTTTAATTTTAAACAACTGAAAATGAAGCTACAAGTTGTTTTCAACTTCAAACGAGTCTGGAATGAAGCTACAAGTTGCTTCCAACTTCAATCTAGCCAATAATGAAGCAACAAGTTGTTTCCGGGCTGAAATGAGTCAAGAATGAAACTACAAGTTGATTCTAATTTTAAACAACTGAAAATGAAGCTACAAGTTGTTTCCAAATTCAATCTAGCCAATAATAAAGCAACAGGTTGTTTCCGGCTCAAACGAGTCAAGAATGAAACTACAAGTTGGTTCTAATTTTAAACAACCGAAAATGAAGCTACAAGTTGATTCCAACTTCAAACGAGTCTGGAATGAAGCTACAAGTTGCTTCCAACTTCAATCTAGCCAATAATGAAGCAACAAGTTGTTTCCGGGCTCAAACGAGTCAAAAATGAAACTACAAGCTGATTCCAATTTTAAACAACCGAAAATCAAGCTACAAGTTGTTTCCAAATTCAATCTAGCCAATAATAAAGCAACAAGTTGTTTCCGGCTCAAACGAGTCAAGAATGAAACTACAAGTTGGTTCTAATTTTAAACAACTGAAAATGAAGCTACAAGTTGATTCCAACTTCAAACGAGTCTGGAATGAAGCTACAAGTTGCTTCCAACTTCAATCTAGCCAATAATAAAGCAACAAGTTGTTTCCGGCTCAAACGAGTCAAGAATGAAACTACAAGTTGGTTCTAATTTTAAACAACTGAAAATGAAGCTACAAGTTGATTCCAACTTCAAACGAGTCTGGAATGAAGCTACAAGTTGCTTCCAACTTCAATCTAGCCAATAATGAAGCAACAAGTTGTTTCCGGGCTCAAACGAGTCAAGAATGAAACTACAAGTTGATTCTAATTTTAAACAACCGAAAATCAAGCTACAAGTTGTTTCCAAATTCAATCTAGCCAATAATAAAGCAACAAGTTGTTTCCGGCTCAAACGAGTCAAGAATGAAACTACAAGTTGGTTTTAATTTTAAACAACTGAAAATGAAGCTACAAGTTGTTTTCAACTTCAAACGAGTCTGGAATGAAGCTACAAGTTGCTTCCAACTTCAATCTAGCCAATAATGAAGCAACAAGTTGTTTCCGGGCTCAAATGAGTCAAGAATGAAACTACAAGTTGATTCTAATTTTAAACAACTGAAAATGAAGCTACAAGTTGTTTCCAAATTCAATCTAGCCAATAATAAAGCAACAGGTTGTTTCCGGCTCAAACGAGTCAAGAATGAAACTACAAGTTGGTTCTAATTTTAAACAACCGAAAATGAAGCTACAAGTTGATTCCAACTTCAAACGAGTCTGGAATGAAGCTACAAGTTGCTTCCAACTTCAATCTAGCCAATAATGAAGCAACAAGTTGTTTCCGGGCTCAAACGAGTCAAAAATGAAACTACAAGCTGATTCCAATTTTAAACAACCGAAAATCAAGCTACAAGTTGTTTCCAAATTCAATCTAGCCAATAATAAAGCAACAAGTTGTTTCCGGCTCAAACGAGTCAAGAATGAAACTACAAGTTGGTTCTAATTTTAAACAACTGAAAATGAAGCTACAAGTTGATTCCAACTTCAAACGAGTCTGGAATGAAGCTACAAGTTGCTTCCAACTTCAATCTAGCCAATAATGAAGCAACAAGTTGTTTCCGGGCTCAAACGAGTCAAGAATGAAACTACAAGTTGGTTCTAATTTTAAACAACCAAAAATGAAGTTACAAGTTGTTTTCAACTTCAAAAGAGTCTGGAATGAATCTACAAGTTGCTTCCAACTTCAATCTATCCAATAATGAAGCAACAAGTTGTTTCCGGGCTCAAACGAGTCAAGAATGAAACTACAAGTTGATTCTAATTTTAAATAACCGAAAATGAAGCTACAAATTGTTTCCAAATTCAATCTAACCAATAATAAAGCAACAAGTTGTTCCCGGCTCAAACGAGTCAAGAATGAAACTACAAGTTGGTTCTAATTTTAAACAACCGAAAATGAAGCTACAAGTTGTTTTCAACATCAAACGAGTCTGGAATGAAGCTACAAGTTGCTTCCAACTTCAATCTAGCCAATAATGAAGCAAAAAGTTGTTTCCGGGCTCAAATGAGTCAAGAATGAAACTACAAGTTGATTCTAATTTTAAACAACTGAAAATGAAGCTACAAGTTGTTTCCAAATTCAATCTAGCCAATAATAAAGCAACAGGTTGTTTCCGGCTCAAACGAGTCAAGAATGAAACTACAAGTTGGTTCTAATTTTAAACAACCGAAAATGAAGCTACAAGTTGATTCCAACTTCAAACGAGTCTGGAATGAAGCTACAAGTTGCTTCCAACTTCAATCTAGCCAATAATGAAGCAACAAGTTGTTTCCGGGCTCAAACGAGTCAAAAATGAAACTACAAGCTGATTCCAATTTTAAACAACCGAAAATCAAGCTACAAGTTGTTTCCAAATTCAATCTAGCCAATAATAAAGCAACAAGTTGTTTCCGGCTCAAACGAGTCAAGAATGAAACTACAAGTTGGTTCTAATTTTAAACAACTGAAAATGAAGCTACAAGTTGATTCCAACTTCAAACGAGTCTGGAATGAAGCTACAAGTTGCTTCCAACTTCAATCTAGCCAATAATAAAGCAACAAGTTGTTTCCGGCTCAAACGAGTCAAGAATGAAACTACAAGTTGGTTCTAATTTTAAACAACTGAAAATGAAGCTACAAGTTGATTCCAACTTAAAACGAGTCTGGAATGAAGCTACAAGTTGCTTCCAACTTCAATCTAGCCAATAATGAAGCAACAAGTTGTTTCCGGGCTCAAACGAGTCAAGAATGAAACTACAAGTTGATTCTAATTTTAAACAACCGAAAATCAAGCTACAAGTTGTTTCCAAATTCAATCTAGCCAATAATAAAGCAACAAGTTGTTTCCGGCTCAAACGAGTCAAGAATGAAACTACAAGTTGGTTTTAATTTTAAACAACTGAAAATGAAGCTACAAGTTGTTTTCAACTTCAAACGAGTCTGGAATGAAGCTACAAGTTGCTTCCAACTTCAATCTAGCCAATAATGAAGCAACAAGTTGTTTCCGGGCTCAAATGAGTCAAGAATGAAACTACAAGTTGATTCTAATTTTAAACAACTGAAAATGAAGCTACAAGTTGTTTCCAAATTCAATCTAGCCAATAATAAAGCAACAGGTTGTTTCCGGCTCAAACGAGTCAAGAATGAAACTACAAGTTGGTTCTAATTTTAAACAACCGAAAATGAAGCTACAAGTTGATTCCAACTTCAAACGAGTCTGGAATGAAGCTACAAGTTGCTTCCAACTTCAATCTAGCCAATAATGAAGCAACAAGTTGTTTCCGGGCTCAAACGAGTCAAAAATGAAACTACAAGCTGATTCCAATTTTAAACAACCGAAAATCAAGCTACAAGTTGTTTCCAAATTCAATCTAGCCAATAATAAAGCAACAAGTTGTTTCCGGCTCAAACGAGTCAAGAATGAAACTACAAGTTGGTTCTAATTTTAAACAACTGAAAATGAAGCTACAAGTTGATTCCAACTTCAAACGAGTCTGGAATGAAGCTACAAGTTGCTTCCAACTTCAATCTAGCCAATAATGAAGCAACAAGTTGTTTCCGGGCTCAAACGAGTCAAGAATGAAACTACAAGTTGGTTCTAATTTTAAACAACCAAAAATGAAGTTACAAGTTGTTTTCAACTTCAAAAGAGTCTGGAATGAATCTACAAGTTGCTTCCAACTTCAATCTATCCAATAATGAAGCAACAAGTTGTTTCCGGGCTCAAACGAGTCAAGAATGAAACTACAAGTTGATTCTAATTTTAAATAACCGAAAATGAAGCTACAAATTGTTTCCAAATTCAATCTAACCAATAATAAAGCAACAAGTTGTTCCCGGCTCAAACGAGTCAAGAATGAAACTACAAGTTGGTTCTAATTTTAAACAACCGAAAATGAAGCTACAAGTTGTTTTCAACATCAAACGAGTCTGGAATGAAGCTACAAGTTGCTTCCAACTTCAATCTAGCCAATAATGAAGCAAAAAGTTGTTTCCGGGCTCAAATGAGTCAAGAATGAAACTACAAGTTGATTCTAATTTTAAACAACTGAAAATGAAGCTACAAGTTGTTTCCAAATTCAATCTAGCCAATAATAAAGCAACAGGTTGTTTCCGGCTCAAACGAGTCAAGAATGAAACTACAAGTTGGTTCTAATTTTAAACAACCGAAAATGAAGCTACAAGTTGATTCCAACTTCAAACGAGTCTGGAATGAAGCTACAAGTTGCTTCCAACTTCAATCTAGCCAATAATGAAGCAACAAGTTGTTTCCGGGCTCAAACGAGTCAAAAATGAAACTACAAGCTGATTCCAATTTTAAACAACCGAAAATCAAGCTACAAGTTGTTTCCAAATTCAATCTAGCCAATAATAAAGCAACAAGTTGTTTCCGGCTCAAACGAGTCAAGAATGAAACTACAAGTTGGTTCTAATTTTAAACAACTGAAAATGAAGCTACAAGTTGATTCCAACTTCAAACGAGTCTGGAATGAAGCTACAAGTTGCTTCCAACTTCAATCTAGCCAATAATAAAGCAACAAGTTGTTTCCGGCTCAAACGAGTCAAGAATGAAACTACAAGTTGGTTCTAATTTTAAACAACTGAAAATGAAGCTACAAGTTGATTCCAACTTCAAACGAGTCTGGAATGAAGCTACAAGTTGCTTCCAACTTCAATCTAGCCAATAATGAAGCAACAAGTTGTTTCCGGGCTCAAACGAGTCAAGAATGAAACTACAAGTTGATTCTAATTTTAAACAACCGAAAATCAAGCTACAAGTTGTTTCCAAATTCAATCTAGCCAATAATAAAGCAACAAGTTGTTTCCGGCTCAAACGAGTCAAGAATGAAACTACAAGTTGGTTTTAATTTTAAACAACTGAAAATGAAGCTACAAGTTGTTTTCAACTTCAAACGAGTCTGGAATGAAGCTACAAGTTGCTTCCAACTTCAATCTAGCCAATAATGAAGCAACAAGTTGTTTCCGGGCTCAAATGAGTCAAGAATGAAACTACAAGTTGATTCTAATTTTAAACAACCGAAAATAAAGCTACAAGTTGTTTCCAAATTCAATCTAGTCAGTAATAAAGCAACAAGCTGTTTCCGGCTCAAACGAGTCAAGAATGAAACTACAAGTTGGTTCTAATTTTAAACAACGGAAAATGAAGCTACAAGTTGTTTTCAACTTCAAACGAGTCTGGAATGAAGCTACAAGTTGCTCCCAACTTCAATCTATCCAATAATGAAGCAACAAGTTGTTTCCGGGCTCAAACGAGTCAAGAATGAAACTACAAGTTGATTCTAATTTTAAATAACCGAAAATGAAGCTACAAATTGTTTCCAAATTCAATCTAACCAATAATAAAGCAACAAGTTGTTCCCGGCTCAAACGAGTCAAGAATGAAACTACAAGTTGGTTCTAATTTTAAACAACCGAAAATGAAGCTACAAGTTGTTTTCAACATCAAACGAGTCTGGAATGAAGCTACAAGTTGCTTCCAACTTCAATCTAGCCAATAATGAAGCAAAAAGTTGTTTCCGGGCTCAAATGAGTCAAGAATGAAACTACAAGTTGATTCTAATTTTAAACAACCGAAAATGAAGCTACAAGTTGTTTCCAAATTCAATCTAGCCAACAATAAAGCAACAGGTTGTTTCCGGCTCAAACGAGTCAAGAATGAAACTACAAGTTGGTTCTAATTTTAAACAACTGAAAATGAAGCTACAAGTTGATTCCAACTTCAAACGAGTCTGGAATGAAGCTACAAGTTGCTTCCAACTTCAATCTAGCCAATAATAAAGCAACAAGTTGTTTCCGGCTCAAACGAGTCAAGAATGAAACTACAAGTTGGTTCTAATTTTAAACAACTGAAAATGAAGCTACAAGTTGATTCCAACTTCAAACGAGTCTGGAATGAAGCTACAAGTTGCTTCCAACTTCAATCTAGCCAATAATGAAGCAACAAGTTGTTTCCGGGCTCAAACGAGTCAAGAATGAAACTACAAGTTGATTCTAATTTTAAACAACCGAAAATCAAGCTACAAGTTGTTTCCAAATTCAATCTAGCCAATAATAAAGCAACAAGTTGTTTCCGGCTCAAACGAGTCAAGAATGAAACTACAAGTTGGTTTTAATTTTAAACAACTGAAAATGAAGCTACAAGTTGTTTTCAACTTCAAACGAGTCTGGAATGAAGCTACAAGTTGCTTCCAACTTCAATCTAGCCAATAATGAAGCAACAAGTTGTTTCCGGGCTCAAATGAGTCAAGAATGAAACTACAAGTTGATTCTAATTTTAAACAACCGAAAATAAAGCTACAAGTTGTTTCCAAATTCAATCTAGTCAGTAATAAAGCAACAAGCTGTTTCCGGCTCAAACGAGTCAAGAATGAAACTACAAGTTGGTTCTAATTTTAAACAACGAAAATGAAGCTACAAGTTGTTTTCAACTTCAAACGAGTCTGGAATGAAGCTACAAGTTGCTTCCAACTTCAATCTATCCAATAATGAAGCAACAAGTTGTTTCCGGGCTCAAACGAGTCAAGAATGAAACTACAAGTTGATTCTAATTTTAAATAACCGAAAATGAAGCTACAAATTGTTTCCAAATTCAATCTAACCAATAATAAAGCAACAAGTTGTTCCCGGCTCAAACGAGTCAAGAATGAAACTACAAGTTGGTTCTAATTTTAAACAACCGAAAATGAAGCTACAAGTTGTTTTCAACATCAAACGAGTCTGGAATGAAGCTACAAGTTGCTTCCAACTTCAATCTAGCCAATAATGAAGCAAAAAGTTGTTTCCGGGCTCAAATGAGTCAAGAATGAAACTACAAGTTGATTCTAATTTTAAACAACCGAAAATGAAGCTACAAGTTGTTTCCAAATTCAATCTAGCCAATAATAAAGCAACAGGTTGTTTCCGGCTCAAACGAGTCAAGAATGAAACTACAAGTTGGTTCTAATTTTAAACAACCGAAAATGAAGCTACAAGTTGATTCCAACTTCAAACGAGTCTGGAATGAAGCTACAAGTTGCTTCCAACTTCAATCTAGCCAATAATGAAGCAACAAGTTGTTTCCAGGCTCAAACGAGTCAAAAATGAAACTACAAGCTGATTCTAATTTTAAACAACCGAAAATCAAGCTACAAGTTGTTTCCAAATTCAATCTAGCCAATAATAAAGCAACAAGTTGTTCCCGGCTCAAACGAGTCAAGAATGAAACTACAAGTTGGTTCTAATTTTAAATAACCGAAAATGAAGCTACAAGTTGTTTTCAACATCAAACGAGTCTGGAATGAAGCTACAAGTTGCTTCCAACTTCAATCTAGCCAATAATGAAACAAAAAGTTGTTTCCGGGCTCAAATGAGTCAAGAATGAAACTACAAGTTGATTCTAATTTTAAACAACTGAAAATGAAGCTACAAGTTGTTTCCAAATTCAATCTAGCCAATAATAAAGCAACAGGTTGTTTCCGGCTCAAACGAGTCAAGAATGAAACTACAAGTTGGTTCTAATTTTAAACAACCGAAAATGAAGCTACAAGTTGATTTCAACTTCAAACGAGTCTGGAATGAAGATACAAGTTGCTTCCAACTTCAATCTAGCCAATAATGAAGCAACAAGTTGTTTCCGGGCTCAAACGAGTCAAAAATGAAACTACAAGCTGATTCCAATTTTAAACAACCGAAAATCAAGCTACAAGTTGTTTCCAAATTCAATCTAGCCAATAATAAAGCAACAAGTTGTTTCCGGCTCAAACGAGTCAAGAATGAAACTACAAGTTGGTTCTAATTTTAAACAACTGAAAATGAAGCTACAAGGTGATTCCAACTTCAAACGAGTCTGGAATGAAGCTACAAGTTGCTTCCAACTTCAATCTAGCCAATAATGAAGCAACAAGTTGTTTCCGGGCTCAAACGAGTCAAGAATGAAACTACAAGTTGGTTCTAATTTTAAACAACCAAAAATGAAGTTACAAGTTGTTTTCAACTTCAAAAGAGTCTGGAATGAATCTACAAGTTGCTTCCAACTTCAATCTATCCAATAATGAAGCAACAAGTTGTTTCCGGGCTCAAACGAGTCAAGAATGAAACTACAAGTTGATTCTAATTTTAAATAACCGAAAATGAAGCTACAAATTGTTTCCAAATTCAATCTAACCAATAATAAAGCAACAAGTTGTTCCCGGCTCAAACGAGTCAAGAATGAAACTACAAGTTGGTTCTAATTTTAAACAACCGAAAATGAAGCTACAAGTTGTTTTCAATATCAAACGAGTCTTGAATGAAGCTACAAGTTGCTTCCAACTTCAATCTAGCCAATAATGAAGCAAAAAGTTGTTTCCGGGCTCAAATGAGTCAAGAATGAAACTACAAGTTGATTCTAATTTTAAACAACTGAAAATGAAGCTACAAGTTGTTTCCAAATTCAATCTAGCCAATAATAAAGCAACAGGTTGTTTCCGGCTCAAACGAGTCAAGAATGAAACTACAAGTTGGTTCTAATTTTAAACAACCGAAAATGAAGCTACAAGTTGATTCCAACTTCAAACGAGTCTGGAATGAAGCTACAAGTTGCTTCCAACTTCAATCTAGCCAATAATGAAGCAACAAGTTGTTTCCGGGCTCAAACGAGTCAAAAATGAAACTACAAGCTGATTCCAATTTTAAACAACCGAAAATCAAGCTACAAGTTGTTTCCAAATTCAATCTAGCCAATAATAAAGCAACAAGTTGTTTCCGGCTCGAACGAGTCAAGAATGAAACTACAAGTTGGTTCTAATTTTAAACAACTGAAAATGAAGCTACAAGTTGATTCCAACTTCAAACGAGTCTGGAATGAAGCTACAAGTTGCTTCCAACTTCAATCTAGCCAATAATGAAGCAACAAGTTGTTTCCGGGCTCAAACGAGTCAAGAATGAAACTACAAGTTGGTTCTAATTTTAAACAACCGAAAATGAAGCTACAAGTTGATTCCAACTTCAAACGAGTCTGGAATGAAGCTACAAGTTGCTTCCAACTTCAATCTAGCCAATAATGAAGCAACAAGTTGTTTCCAGGCTGAAACGAGTCAAAAATGAAACTACAAGCTGATTCCAATTTTAAACAACCGAAAATCAAGCTACAAGTTGTT
The DNA here is from genome assembly GCF_001625215.2 of Daucus carota subsp. sativus. NCBI lineage: Eukaryota > Viridiplantae > Streptophyta > Magnoliopsida > Apiales > Apiaceae > Daucus > Daucus carota. The sequence goes on from NC_030384.2 coordinate 16,412,453, forward strand.
TCCAAATTCAATCTAGCCAATAATAAAGCAACAAGTTGTTTCCGGCTCAAACGAGTCAAGAATGAAACTACAAGTTGGTTCTAATTTTAAACAACTGAAAATGAAGCTACAAGGTGATTCCAACTTCAAACGAGTCTGGAATGAAGCTACAAGTTGCTTCCAACTTCAATCTAGCCAATAATGAAGCAACAAGTTGTTTCCGGGCTCAAACGAGTCAAGAATGAAACTACAAGTTGGTTCTAATTTTAAACAACCAAAAATGAAGTTACAAGTTGTTTTCAACTTCAAAAGAGTCTGGAATGAATCTACAAGTTGCTTCCAACTTCAATCTAGCCAATAATGAAGCAACAAGTTGTTTCCAGGCTCAAACGAGTCAAAAATGAAACTACAAGCTGATTCCAATTTTAAACAACCGAAAATCAAGCTACAAGTTGTTTCCAAATTCAATCTAGCCAATAATAAAGCAACAAGTTGTTCCCGGCTCAAACGAGTCAAGAATGAAACTACAAGTTGGTTCTAATTTTAAATAACCGAAAATGAAGCTACAAGTTGTTTTCAACATCAAACGAGTCTGGAATGAAGCTACAAGTTGCTTCCAACTTCAATCTAGCCAATAATGAAACAAAAAGTTGTTTCCGGGCTCAAATGAGTCAAGAATGAAACTACAAGTTGATTCTAATTTTAAACAACTGAAAATGAAGCTACAAGTTGTTTCCAAATTCAATCTAGCCAATAATAAAGCAACAGGTTGTTTCCGGCTCAAACGAGTCAAGAATGAAACTACAAGTTGGTTCTAATTTTAAACAACCGAAAATGAAGCTACAAGTTGATTTCAACTTCAAACGAGTCTGGAATGAAGATACAAGTTGCTTCCAACTTCAATCTAGCCAATAATGAAGCAACAAGTTGTTTCCGGGCTCAAACGAGTCAAAATGAAACTACAAGCTGATTCCAATTTTAAACAACCGAAAATCAAGCTACAAGTTGTTTCCAAATTCAATCTAGCCAATAATAAAGCAACAAGTTGTTTCCGGCTCAAACGAGTCAAGAATGAAACTACAAGTTGGTTCTAATTTTAAACAACTGAAAATGAAGCTACAAGGTGATTCCAACTTCAAACGAGTCTGGAATGAAGCTACAAGTTGCTTCCAACTTCAATCTAGCCAATAATGAAGCAACAAGTTGTTTCCGGGCTCAAACGAGTCAAGAATGAAACTACAAGTTGGTTCTAATTTTAAACAACCAAAATGAAGTTACAAGTTGTTTTCAACTTCAAAAGAGTCTGGAATGAATCTACAAGTTGCTTCCAACTTCAATCTATCCAATAATGAAGCAACAAGTTGTTTCCGGGCTCAAACGAGTCAAGAATGAAACTACAAGTTGATTCTAATTTTAAATAACCGAAAATGAAGCTACAAATTGTTTCCAAATTCAATCTAACCAATAATAAAGCAACAAGTTGTTCCCGGCTCAAACGAGTCAAGAATGAAACTACAAGTTGGTTCTAATTTTAAACAACCGAAAATGAAGCTACAAGTTGTTTTCAATATCAAACGAGTCTTGAATGAAGCTACAAGTTGCTTCCAACTTCAATCTAGCCAATAATGAAGCAAAAAGTTGTTTCCGGGCTCAAATGAGTCAAGAATGAAACTACAAGTTGATTCTAATTTTAAACAACTGAAAATGAAGCTACAAGTTGTTTCCAAATTCAATCTAGCCAATAATAAAGCAACAGGTTGTTTCCGGCTCAAACGAGTCAAGAATGAAACTACAAGTTGGTTCTAATTTTAAACAACCGAAAATGAAGCTACAAGTTGATTCCAACTTCAAACGAGTCTGGAATGAAGCTACAAGTTGCTTCCAACTTCAATCTAGCCAATAATGAAGCAACAAGTTGTTTCCGGGCTCAAACGAGTCAAAAATGAAACTACAAGTTGATTCTAATTTTAAACAACCGAAAATCAAGCTACAAGTTGTTTCCAAATTCAATCTAGCCAATAATAAAGCAACAAGTTGTTTCCGGCTCAAACGAGTCAAGAATGAAACTACAAGTTGGTTCTAATTTTAAACAACTGAAAATGAAGCTACAAGTTGATTCCAACTTCAAACGAGTCTGGAATGAAGCTACAAGTTGCTTCCAACTTCAATCTAGCCAATAATGAAGCAACAAGTTGTTTCCGGGCTCAAACGAGTCAAGAATGAAACTACAAGTTGGTTCTAATTTTAAACAACCGAAAATGAAGCTACAAGTTGTTTCCAAACTTCAAACGAGTCTGGAATGAAGCTACAAGTTGCTTCCAACTTCAATCTAGCCAATAATGAAGCAACAAGTTGTTTCCAGGCTGAAACGAGTCAAAATGAAACTACAAGCTGATTCCAATTTTAAACAACCGAAAATCAAGCTACAAGTTGTTTCCAAATTCAATCTAGCCAATAATAAAGCAACAAGTTGTTTCCGGCTCAAACGAGTGAAGAATTAAATTACAAGTTGGTTCTAATTTTAAACAACCGAAAATGAAGCTACAAGTTGTTTTCAACTTCAAACGAGTCTGGAATGAAGCTACAACAAGTTGTTTCCGGGCTCAACGAGTCAAGAATGAAACTACAAGTTTGCTTCTAATTTTAAACAACCGAAAATGAAGCTACAAGTTGATTCCAACTTCAAACGAGTCTGGAATGAAGCTATAAGTTGCTTCCAACTTCAATCTAGCCAATAATGAAGCAACAAGTTGTTTCCGGGCTCAAACGAGTCAAAAATGAAACTACAAGCTGATTCCAATTTTTAAACAACCGAAAATCAAGCTACAAGTTGTTTCTAAATTCAATCTAGCCAATAATAAAGCAACAAGTTGTTTCCGGCTCAAACGAGTCAAGAATGAAACTACAAGTTGGTTCTAATTTTAAACAACTGAAAATGAAGCTACAAGTTGATTCCAACTTCAAACGAGTCTGGAATGAATGCTACAAGTTGCTTCCAACTTCAATCTAGCCAATAATGAAGCAACAAGTTGTTTCCGGGCTCAAACGAGTCAAGAATGAAACTACAAGTTGATTCTAATTTTAAACAACCGAAAATCAAGCTACAAGTTGTTTCCAAATTCAATCTAGCCAATAATAAAGCAACAAGTTGTTTCCGGCTCAAACGAGTCAAGAATGAAACTACAAATTGGTTCTAATTTTAAACAACTGAAAACGAAGCTACAAGTTGTTTTCAACTTCAAACGAGTCTGGAATGAAGCTACAAGTTGCTTCCAACTTCAATCTAGCCAATAATGAAGCAACAAGTTGTTTCCGGGCTCAAATGAGTCAAGAATGAAACTACAAGTTGATTCTAATTTTAAACAACCGAAAATAAAGCTACAAGTTGTTTCCAAATTCAATCTAGTCAATAATAAAGCAACAAGTGTTTCCGGCTCAAACGAGTCAAGAATGAAACTACAAGTTGGTTCTAATTTTAAACAACCGAAAATGAAGCTACAAGTTGTTTTCAACTTCAAACGAGTTTGGAATGAAGCTACAAGTTGCTTCCAACTTCAATCTAGCCAATAATGAAGCAACAAGTTGTTTCCGGGCTCAAACGAGTCAAGAATGAAACTACAAGTTGATTCTAATTTTAAACAACCGAAAATAAAGCTACAAGTTGTTTCCAAATTCAATCTAGTCAATAATAAAGCAACAAGTTGTTTCCGGCTCAAACGAGTCAAGAATGAAACTACAAGTTGGTTCTAATTTTAAACAACCAAAAATGAAGCTACAAGTTGTTTTCAACATTCAAACGAGTCTGGAATGAAGCTACAAGTTGCTTCCAACTTCAATCTATCCAATAATGAAGCAACAAGTTGTTTCCGGGCTCAAACGAGTCAAGAATGAAACTACAAGTTGATTCTAATTTTAAATAACCGAAAATGAAGCTACAAGTTGTTTCCAAATTCAATCTAGCCAATAATAAAGCAACAAGTTGTTCCCGGCTCAAACGAGTCAAGAATGAAACTACAAGTTGGTTCTAATTTTAAACAACGAAAATGAATCTACAAGTTGTTTTCAACATCAAACGAGTCTGGAATGAAGCTACAAGTTGCTTCCAACTTCAATCTAGCCAATAATGAAGCAACAAGTTGTTTCCGGGCTCAAATGAGTCAAGAATGAAACTACAAGTTGATTCTAATTTTAAACAACCGAAAATAAAGCTACAAGTTGTTTCCAAATTCAATCTAGCCAATAATAAAGCAACAAGTTGTTTCCGGCTCAAACGAGTCAAGAATGAAACTACAAGTTGGTTCTAATTTTAAACAACCGAAAATGAAGCTACAAGTTGATTCCAACTTCAAACGAGTCTGGAATGAAGCTACAAGTTGCTTCCAACTTCAATCTAGCCAATAATGAAGCAACAAGTTGTTTCCAGGCTCAAACGAGTCAAAAATGAAACTACAAGCTGATTCTAATTTTAAACAACCGAAAATCAAGCTACAAGTTGTTTCCAAATTCAATCTAGCCAATAATAAAGCAACAAGTTGTTTCCGGCTCAAACGAGTCAAGAATGAAACTACAAGTTGGTTCTAATTTTAAACAACTGAAAATGAAGCTACAAGTTGATTCCAACTTCAAACGAGTCTGGAATGAAGCTACAAGTTGCTTCCAACTTTAATCTAGCCAATAATGAAGCAACAAGTTGTTTCCGGGCTCAAACGAGTCAAGAATGAAACTACAAGTTGATTCTAATTTTAAACAACCGAAAATCAAGCTACAAGTTGTTTCCAAATTCAATCTAGCCAATAATAAGCAACAAGTTGTTTCCGGCTCAAACGAGTCAAGAATGAAACTACAAGTTGGTTCTAATTTTAAACAACTGAAAATGAAGCTACAAGTTGTTTTCAACTTCAAACGAGTCTGGAATGAAGCTACAAGTTGCTTCAAACTTCAATCTAGCCAATAATGAAGCAACAAGTTGTTTCCGGGCTCAAAGAGTCAAGAATGAAACTACAAGTTGGTTCTAATTTTAAACAACCGAAAATGAAGCTACAAGTTGATTCCAACTTCAAACGAGTCTGGAATGAAGCTACAAGTTGCTTCCAACTTCAATCTAGCCAATAATGAAGCAACAAGTTGTTTCCGGGCTCAAACGAGTCAAGAATGAAACTACAAGTTGGTTCTAATTTTAAACAACCGAAAATGAAGCTACAAGTTGTTTTCAACATCAAACGAGTCTGGAATGAAGCTACAAGTTGCTTCTAACTTCAATCTAGCCAATAATGAAGCAAAAAGTTGTTTCCGGGCTCAAATGAGTCAAGAATGAAACTACAAGTTGATTCTAATTTTAAACAACTGAAAATGAAGCTACAAGTTGTTTCCAAATTCAATCTAGCCAACAATAAAGCAACAGGTTGTTTCCGGCTCAAACGAGTCAAGAATGAAACTACAAGTTGGTTCTAATTTTAAACAATCGAAAATGAAGCTACAAGTTGATTCCAACTTCAAACGAGTCTGGAATGAAGCTACAAGTTGCTTCCAACTTCAATCTAGCCAATAATGAAGCAACAAGTTGTTTCCAGGCTCAAACGAGTCAAAAATGAAACTACAAGCTGATTCCAATTTTAAACAACCGAAAATCAAGCTACAAGTTGTTTCCAAATTCAATCTAGCCAATAATAAAGCAACAAGTTGTTCCCGGCTCAAACGAGTCAAGAATGAAACTACAAGTTGGTTCTAATTTTAAATAACCGAAAATGAACTACAAGTTGTTTTCAACATCAAACGAGTCTGGAATGAAGCTACAAGTGCTTCCAACTTCAATCTAGCCAATAATGAAACAAAAAGTTGTTTCCGGGCTCAAATGAGTCAAGAATGAAACTACAAGTTGATTCTAATTTTAAACAACTGAAAATGAAGCTACAAGTTGTTTCCAAATTCAATCTAGCCAATAATAAAGCAACAGTTGTTTCCGGCTCAAACGAGTCAAGAATGAAACTACAAGTTGGTTCTAATTTTAAACAACCGAAAATGAAGCTACAAGTTGATTCCAACTTCAAACGAGTCTGGAATGAAGCTACAAGTTGCTTCCAACTTCAATCTAGCCAATAATGAAGCAACAAGTTGTTTCCGGGCTCAAACGAGTCAAAAATGAAACTACAAGCTGATTCTAATTTTAAACAACCGAAAATCAAGCTACAAGTTGTTTCCAAATTCAATCTAGCCAATAATAAAGCAACAAGTTGTTTCCGGCTCAAACGAGTCAAGAATGAAACTACAAGTTGGTTCTAATTTTAAACAACTGAAAATGAAGCTACAAGTTGATTCCAACTTCAAACGAGTCTGGAATGAAGCTACAAGTTGCTTCCAACTTCAATCTAGCCAATAATGAAGCAACAAGTTGTTTCCGGGCTCAAACGAGTCAAGAATGAAACTACAAGTTGGTTCTAATTTTAAACAACCAAAATGAAGCTACAAGTTGTTTTCAACTTCAAACGAGTCTGGAATGAAGCTACAAGTTGCTTCCAACTTCAATCTAGCCAATAATGAAGCAACAAGTTGTTTCCGGGCTCAAACGAGTCAAGAATGAAACTACAAGTTGATTCTAATTTTAAACAACCGAAAATGAAGCTACAAGTTGTTTCCAAATTCAATCTAGCCAATAATAAAGCAACAAGTTGTTTCCGGCTCAAACGAGTCAAGAATGAAACTACAAGTTGGTTCTAATTTTAAACAACCGAAAATGAAGCTACAAGTTGTTTTCAACTTCAAACGAGTCTGGAATGAAGCTACAAGTTGCTTCCAACTTCAATCTAGCCAATAATGAAGCAAAAGTTGTTTCCGGGCTCAAATGAGTCAAGAATGAAACTACAAGTTGATTCTAATTTTAAACAACCGAAAATAAAGCTACAAGTTGTTTCCAAATTCAATCTAGTCAATAATAAAGCAACAGGTTGTTTCCGGCTCAAACGAGTCAAGAATGAACTACAAGTTGGTTCTAATTTTAAACAACCGAAAATGAAGCTACAAGTGATTCCAACTTCAAACGAGTCTGGAATGAAGCTACAAGTTGCTTCCAACTTCAATCTAGCCAATAATGAAGCAACAAGTTGTTTCCAGGCTCAAACGAGTCAAAAATGAAACTACAAGCTGATTCCAATTTTAAACAACCGAAAATCAAGCTACAAGTTGTTTCCAAATTCAATCTAGCCAATAATAAAGCAACAAGTTGTTTCAGGCTCAAACGAGTCAAGAATGAAATACAAGTTGGTTCTAATTTTAAACAACTGAAAATGAAGTACAAGTTGATTCAACTTCAAACGAGTCTGGAATGAAGCTACAAGTTGCTTCCAACTTCAATCTAGCCAATAATGAAGCAACAAGTTGTTCCGGGCTCAAACGAGTCAAGAATGAAACTACAAGTTGATTCTAATTTTAAACAACCGAAATCAAGCTACAAGTTGTTTCCAATTCAATCTAGCCACTAATAAAGCAACAAGTTGTTTCCGGCTCAAACGAGTCAAGAATGAAACTACAAGTTGGTTCTAATTTAAAACAACTGAAAATGAAGCTACAAGTTGTTTCAACTTCAAACGAGTCTGGAATGAAGCTACAAGTTGCTTCCAACTTCAATCTAGCCAATATGAAGCAACAAGTTGTTTCCGGGCTCAAATGAGTCAAGAATGAAACTACAAGTTGATTCTACTTTTAAACAACCGAAATAAAGCTACAAGTGGTTCCAAATTCAATCTAGTCCAATAATAAAGCAACAAGTTGTTTCCGGCTCAAAAGAGTCAAGAATGAACGACAAGTTGGTTCGAATTGTTAAACAACGAAAATGAAGCTACAAGTTGTTTTCAACTTCAAACGAGTCCTGGAATGAAGCTACAAGTTGCGTCCAACTTCAATCTATCCAATAATGAAGCAACAAGTTGTTTCCGGGCTCAAACGAGTCAAGAATGAAACTACAAGTTGATTTCTAATTTTAAATAACCGAAATTGAAGCTACAATTGTTTCCAAATTCAATCTAACCAATAATAAAGCAACAAGTTGTGTCCCGCTCAAACGAGTCAAGAATGAAACTACAAGTTGGTTCTAATTTTAAACAACGAAATGAAGCTAGTACAAGTTGTTTTCAAACATTCAAACGAGTCTGGGAAATGAAGCTACAAGTGCTTCCAACTTCAATCTAGCCAATAATGAAGCAAAAAGTTGTTTCCGGGCTCAAATGAGTAAGAATGAAACTACAAGTTGATTCTAATTTTTAAACAACTGAAAATGAAGCTACTAAGTGTTTCCAAATTCAATCTAGCCAACAATAAAGCAACAGGTTGCTTCCGGCTCAAACGAGTCAAGAATGAAACTACAAGTTGGTTCTAATTTTAAACAACCGAAAATGAAGCTACAAGTTGTTTCCAACTTCAAACGAGTCTGGAATGAAGCTACAAGTTGCTTCCAACTTCAATCTAGCCAATAATGAAGCAACAAGTTGTTTCCGGGCTCAAACGAGTCAAAATGAAACTACAAGTTGATTCTAATTTTAAACAACCGAAAATCAAGCTACAAGTTGTTTCCAAATTCAATCTAGCCAATAATAAAGCAACAAGTTGTTTCCGGCTCAAACGAGTCAAGAATGAAACTACAAGTTGGTTCTAATTTTAAACAACCGAAAATGAAGCTACAAGTTGTTTTCAACTTCAAACGAGTCTGGAATGAAGCTACAACAAGTTGTTTCCGGCTCAAACGAGTCAAGAATGAAACTACAAGTTGGTTCTAATTTTAAACAACCGAAAATGAAGCTACAAGTTGTTTCCAACTTCAAACGAGTCTGGAATGAAGCTACAAGTTGCTTCCAACTTCAATCTAGCCAATAATGAAGCAACAAGTTGTTTCCGGGCTCAAACGAGTCAAGAATGAAACTACAAGTTGATTCTAATTTTAAACAACCGAAAATCAAGCTACAAGTTGTTTCCAAATTCAATCTAGCCAATAATAAAGCAACAAGTTGTTTCCGGCTCAAACGAGTCAAGAATGAAACTACAAGTTGGTTCTAATTTTAAACAACCGAAAATGAAGCTACAAGTTGTTTCCAACTTCAAACGAGTCTGGAATGAAGCTACAAGTTGCTTCCAACTTCAATCTAGCCAATAATGAAGCAACAAGTTGTTTCCGGGCTCAAACGAGTCAAGAATGAAACTACAAGTTGATTCTAATTTTAAACAACCGAAAATCAAGCTACAAGTTGTTTCCAAATTCAATCTAGCCAATAATAAAGCAACAAGTTGTTTCCGGCTCAAACGAGTCAAGAATGAAACTACAAGTTGGTTCTAATTTTAAACAACCGAAAATGAAGCTACAAGTTGTTTCCAACTTCAAACGAGTCTGGAATGAAGCTACAAGTTGCTTCCAACTTCAATCTAGCCAATAATGAAGCAACAAGTTGTTTCCGGGCTCAAATGAGTCAAGAATGAAACTACAAGTTGATTCTAATTTTAAACAACCGAAAATAAAGCTACAAGTGTTTCCAAATTCAATCTAGTCAGTATAAAGCAACAAGCTGTTTCCGGCTCAACGAGTCAGAATGAAACTACAAGTTTGGTTCTAATTTTAAACAACAGAAAATGAAGCTACAAGTTGTTTTCAACTTCAAACGGTCAGGAATGAAGCTACAGTTGCTTCCAACTTCAATCTATCCAATAATGAAGCAACAAGTTGTTTCGGGCTCAAACGAGGTCAAGAATGAAACTACAAGTTGATTCTAATTTTAATAACCGAAAATGAAGCTACAAATTGTTTCCAAATTCAATCTAACCAATAATAAAGCAACAAGTTGTTCCCGGCTCAAACGAGTCAGATGAAACTACAAGTTGGTTCTAATTTTAAACAACCGAAAATGAAGCTACAAGTTGTTTTTTCAACATCAACGAGTCTGGAATGAAGCTACAAGTTGCTTCCAACTTCAATCTAGCCAATAATGAAGCAAAAAGTTGTTTCCGGGCTCAAATGAGTCAAGAATGAAACTACAAGTTGATTCTAATTTTAAACAACTGAAAATGAAGCTACAAGTTGTTTCCAAATTCAATCTAGCCAACAATAAAGCAACAGGTTGTTTCCGGCTCAAACGAGTCAAGAATGAAACTACAAGTTGGTTCTAATTTTAAACAACCGAAAATGAAGCTACAAGTTGATTCCAACTTCAAACGAGTCTGGAATGAAGCTACAAGTTGCTTCCAACTTCAATCTAGCCAATAATGAAGCAACAAGTTGTTTCAGGCTCAAACGAGTCAAAAATGAAACTACAAGCTGATTCCAATTTTAAACAACCGAAAATCAAGCTACAAGTTGTTTCCAAATTCAATCTAGCCAATAATAAGCAACAGTTGTTTCCGGCTCAAACGAGTCAAGAATTAAATTACAAGTTGGTTCTAATTTTAAACAACCGAAAATGAAGCTACAAGTTGTTTTCAACTTCAAACGAGTCTGGAATGAAGCTACAACAGTTGTTTCCGGGCTCAAACGAGTCAAGAATGAAACTACAAGTTGCTTCTAATTTTAAACAACCGAAAATGAAGCTACAAGTTGATTCCAACTTCAAACGAGTCTGGAATGAAGCTACAAGTTGCTTCCAACTTCAATCTAGCCAATAATGAAGCAACAAGTTTGTTTCCGGGCTCAAACGAGTCAAGAATGAAACTACAAGTTGATTCTAATTTTAAACAACCGAAAATCAAGCTACAAGTTGTTTCCAAATTCAATCTAGCCAATAATAAAGCAACAAGTTGTTTCCGGCTCAAACGAGTCAAGAATGAAACTACAAGTTGGTTCTAATTTTAAACACTGAAACGAAGCTTACAAGTTGTTTTCAACTTCAACGAGTCTGGAATGAAGCTACAAGTTGCTTCCAACTTCAATCTAGCCATAATGAAGCAACAAGTTGTTTCCGGGCTCAAATGAGTCAAGAATGAACTACAAGTTGATTCTAATTTTAAACAACCGAAAATAAAGCTACAAGTTGTTTCCAAATTCAATCTAGTCAGTAATAAAGCAACAAGCTGTTTCGGCTCAAACGAGTCAAGAATGAAACTACAAGTTGGTTCTAATTTTAAACAACGGAAAATGAAGCTACAAGTTGTTTTCAACTTCAAACGAGTTGGAATGAAGCCTACAAGTTGCTTCCAACTTCAATCTAGCCAATAATGAAGCAACAAGTTGTTTCCGGGCTCAAATGAGTCAAGAATGAAACTACAAGTTGATTCTAATTTTAAACAACCGAAAATAAACCTACAAGTTGTTTCCAAATTCAATCTAGTCAATATAAAGCAACAAGTTGTTTCAGGCTCAAACGAGTCAAGAATGAAACTACAAGTTGGTTCTAATTTTAAACAACCAAAAATGAAGCTACAAGTTGTTTTCAACATCAAACGAGTCTGGAATGAAGCTACAAGTTGCTTCCAACTTCAATCTATCCAATAATGAAGCAACAAGTTGTTTCCGGGCTCAAACCGAGTCAAGAATGAAACTACAAGTTGATTCTAATTTTAAATAACCGAAATGAAGCTACAAATTGTTTCCAAATTCAATCTAACCAATAATAAAGCAACAAGTTGTTCCCGGCTCAAACGAGTCAAGAATGAAACTACAAGTTGGTTCTAATTTTAAACAACCGAAAATGAAGCTACAAGTTGTTTTCAACATCAAACGAGTCTGGAATGAAGCTACAAGTTGCTTCCAACTTCAATCTAGCCAATAATGAAGCAAAAGTTGTTTCCGGGCTCAAATGAGTCAAGAATGAAACTACAAGTTGATTCTAATTTTAAACAACTGAAAATGAAGCTACAAGTTGTTTCCAAATTCAATCTAGCCAATAATAAAGCAACAGGTTGTTTCCGGCTCAAACGAGTCAAGAATGAAACTACAAGTTGGTTCTAATTTTAAACAACCGAAAATGAAGCTACAAGTTGATTCCAACTTCAAACGAGTCTGGAATGAAGCTACAAGTTGCTTCCAACTTCAATCTAGCCAATAATGAAGCAACAAGTTGTTTCCAGGCTCAAACGAGTCAAAAATGAAACTACAAGCTGATTCTAATTTTAAACAACCGAAAATAAAGCTACAAGTTGTTTCCAAATTCAATCTAGTCAGTAATAAAGCAACAAGCTGTTTCCGGCTCAAACGAGTCAAGAATGAAACTACAAGTTGGTTCTAATTTTAAACAACGGAAAATGAAGCTACAAGTTGTTTTCAACTTCAAACGAGTTTGGAATGAAGCTACAAGTTGCTTCCAACTTCAATCTAGCCAATAATGAAGCAACAAGTGTTTCCGGGCTCAATGAGTCAAGAATGAAACTACAAGTTGATTCTAATTTTAAACAACCGAAAATAAACCTACAAGTTGTTTCCAAATTCAATCTAGTCAATAATAAAGCAACAAGTTGTTTCAGGCTCAAACGAGTCAAGAATGAAACTACAAGTTGGTTCTAATTTTAAACAACCAAAAATGAAGCTACAAGTTGTTTTCAACATCAAACGAGTCTGGAATGAAGCTACAAGTTGCTTCCAACTTCAATCTATCCAATAATGAAGCAACAAGTTGTTTCCGGGCTCAAACGAGTCAGAATGAAACTACAAGTTGATTCTAATTTTAAATAACCGAAAATGAAGCTACAAATTGTTTCCAAATTCAATCTAACCAATAATAAAGCAACAAGTTGTTCCCGGCTCAAACGAGTCAAGAATGAAACTACAAGTTGGTTCTAATTTTAAACAACCGAAAATGAAGCTACAAGTTGTTTTCAACATCAAACGAGTCTGGAATGAAGCTACAAGTTGCTTCCAACTTCAATCTAGCCATAATGAAGCAAAAAGTTGTTTCCGGGCTCAAATGAGTCAAGAATGAAACTACAAGTTGATTCTAATTTTAAACAACTGAAAATGAAGCTACAAGTTGTTTCCAAATTCAATCTAGCCAATAATAAAGCAACAGGTTGTTTCCGGCTCAAACGAGTCAAGAATGAAACTACAAGTTGGTTCTAATTTTAAACAACCGAAAATGAAGCTACAAGTTGATTCCACTTCAAACGAGTCTGGAATGAAGCTACAAGTTGCTTCCAACTTCAATCTAGCCAATAATGAAGCAACAAGTTGTTTCCAGGCTCAAACGAGTCAAAAATGAAACTACAAGCTGATTCTAATTTAAACAACCGAAAATCAAGCTACAAGTTGTTTCCAAATTCAATCTAGACAATAATAAAGCAACAAGTTGTTTCCGGCTCAAACGAGTCAAGAATGAAACTACAAGTTGGTTCTAATTTTAAACAACTGAAAATGAAGCTACAAGTTCTTTTCAACTTCAAACGAGTCTGGAATGAAGCTACAAGTTGCTTCAAACTTCAATCTAGCCAATAATGAAGCAACAAGTTGTTTCCGGGCTCAAATGAGTCAAGAATGAAACTACAAGTTGGTTCTAATTTTAAACAACCGAAAATGAAGCTACAAGTTGATTCCAACTTCAACGAGTCTGGAATGAAGCTACAAGTTGCTTCCAACTTCAATCTAGCCAATAATGAAGCAACAAGTTGTTTCGGGCTCAAACGAGTCAAGAATGAAACTACAAGTTGATTCTAATTTTAATAACCGAAAATGAAGCTACAAATTGTTTCCAAATTCAATCTAACCAATAATAAAGCAACAAGTTGTTCCCGGCTCAAACGAGTCAAGAATGAAACTACAAGTTGGTTCTAATTTTAAACAACCGAAAATGAAGCTACAAGTTGTTTTCAACATCAAACGAGTCTGGAATGAAGCTACAAGTTGCTTCCAACTTCAATATAGCCAATAATGAAGCAAAAAGTTGTTTCCGGGCTCAAATGAGTCAAGAATGAAACTACAAGTTGATTCTAATTTTAAACAACTTAAAATGAAGCTACAAGTTGTTTCCAAATTCAATCTAGCCAATAATAAAGCAACAGGTTGTTTCCGGCTCAAACGAGTCAAGAATGAACTACAAGTTGGTTCTAATTTTAAACAACCGAAAATGAAGCTACAAGTTGATTCCAACTTCAAACGAGTCTGGAATGAAGCTACAAGTTGCTTCCAACTTCAATCTAGCCAATAATGAAGCAACAAGTTGTTTCCAGGCTCAAACGAGTCAAAAATGAAACTACAAGCTGATTCCAATTTTAAACAACCGAAAATCAAGCTACAAGTTGTTTCCAAATTCAATCTAGCCAATAATAAAGCAACAAGTTGTTTCCGGCTCAAACGAGTCAAGAATGAAACTACAAGTGATTCCAACTTCAAACGAGTCTGGAATGAAGCTACAAGTTGCTTCCAACTTCAATCTAGCCAATAATGAAGCAACAAGTTGTTTCCGGGCTCAAACGAGTCAAGAATGAAACTACAAGTTGATTCTAATTTTAACAACCGAAAATCAAGCTACAGTTGTTTCCAAATTCAATCTAGCCAATAATAAAGCAACAAGTTGTTTCCGGCTCAAACGATTCAAGAATGAAACTACATGTTGGTTCTAATTTTAAACAACTGAAAATGAAGCTACAAGTTGTTTTCAACTTCAAACGAGTCTGGAATGAAGCTACAAGTTGCTTCCAACTTCAATCTAGCCAATAACGAAGCAACAAGTTGTTTCCGGGCTCAAATGAGTCAAGAATGAAACTACAAGTTGATTCTAATTTTAAACAACCGAAAATAAAGCTACAAGTTGTTTCCAAATTCAATCTAGTCAGTAATAAAGCAACAAGCTGTTTCCGGCTCAAACGAGTCAAGAATGAAACTACAAGTTGGTTCTAATTTTAAACAACGGAAAATGAAGCTACAAGTTGTTTTCAACTTCAAACGAGTTTGGAATGAAGCTACAAGTTGCTTCCAACTTCAATCTAGCCAATAATGAAGCAACAAGTTGTTTCCGGGCTCAAATGAGTCAAGAATGAAACTACAAGTTGATTCTAATTTTAAACAACCGAAAATAAACCTACAAGTTGTTTCCAAATTCAATCTAGTCAATAATAAAGCAACAAGTTGTTTCAGGCTCAAACGAGTCAAGAATGAAACTACAAGTTGGTTCTAATTTTAAACAACCAAAAATGAAGCTACAAGTTGTTTTCAACATCAAACGAGTCTGGAATGAAGCTACAAGTTGCTTCCAACTTCAATCTATCCAATAATGAAGCAACAAGTTGTTTCCGGGCTCAAACGAGTCAAGAATGAAACTACAAGTTGATTCTAATTTTAAATAACCGAAAATGAAGCTACAAATTGTTTCCAAATTCAATCTAACCAATAATAAAGCAACAAGTTGTTCCCGCTCAAACGAGTCAAGAATGAAACTACAAGTTGGTTCTAATTTTAAACAACCGAAAATGAAGCTACAAGTTGTTTTCAACATCAAACGAGTCTGGAATGAAGCTACAAGTTGCTTCCACTTCAATCTAGCCAATAATGAAGCAAAAAGTTGTTTCCGGGCTCAAATGAGTCAAGAATGAAACTACAAGTTGATTCTAATTTTAAACAACTGAAAGTGAAGCTACAAGTTGTTTCCAAATTCAATCTAGCCAATAATAAAGCAACAGGTTGTTTCCGGCTCAAACGAGTCAAGAATGAAACTACAAGTTGGTTCTAATTTTAAACAACCGAAAATGAAGCTACAAGTTGATTCCAACTTCAAACGAGTCTGGAATGAAGCTACAAGTTGCTTCCAACTTTAATCTAGCCAATAATGAAGCAACAAGTTGTTTCCGGGCTCAAACGAGTCAAAAATGAAACTACAAGTTGATTCTAATTTTAAACAACCGAAAATCAAGCTACAAGTTGTTTCCAAATTCAATCTAGCCAATAATAAAGCAACAAGTTGTTTCCGGCTCAAACGAGTCAAGAATGAAACTACAAGTTGGTTCTAATTTTAAACAACTGTAAATGAAGTTACAAGTTGTTTTCAACTTCAAACGAGTCTGGAATGAAGTTACAAGTTGCTTCCAACTTCAATCTAGCCAATAATGAAGCAACAAGTTGTTTCCGGGCTCAAATGAGTCAAGAATGAAACTACAAGTTGATTCTAATTTTAAACAACCGAAAATAAAGCTACAAGTTGTTTCCAAATTCAATCTAGTCAATAATAAAGCAACAGTTGCTTCCGGCTCAAACGAGTCAAGAATGAAACTACAAGTTGGTTCTAATTTTAAACAACCGAAAATGAAGCTACAAGTTGATTCCAACTTCAAACGAGTCTGGAATGAAGCTACAAGTTGCTTCCAACTTCAATCTAGCCAATAATGAAGCAACAAGTTGTTTCCAGGCTCAAACGAGTCAAAAATGAAACCAACAAGTTGCTTCAGGCTCAAACGAGTCAGATGAAACTACAAGTGGTTCTAATTTTAAACACGAAATGAGCTACAAGTGATTCCAACTTCAAACGAGTCTGGAATGAAGCTACAAGTTGCTTCCAACTTCAATCTAGCAATAATGAAGCAACAAGTGTTTCCAGCGCTCAAACGAGTCAAAGAATGAAACTACAAGTTGATTCTCAATTTTAAACACCTGATGAATGAAGCTACAAGTTGTTTCCAAATTCAATCTAGCCAATAATAAGCAACAAGTGTTTCCGGCTCAAACGAGTCAAGAATGAAACTACAAGTGGTTCTAATTTTAAACAACCGAAAATGAAGCTACAAGTTGATTCCAACTTTCAAACGAGCTGGATGATGAAGCAAAAGTTGCTTCCAACTTCAATCTAGCCCAATAATGAAGCAACAAGTTGTTTCCTGGGCTAAACGAGTCAATGAATGAAACTACAGTAATTCTATTTTAAACAACGACAATCAAGCTACAAGTTGTTTCCAAATTCAATCTAGCCAATAATAAAGCAACAAGTTGTTTCCAGGCACAAACGAGTCAAGAATGAAACTACAAGTTGGTTCTAATTTTAAAACAACCGAAAATGAAGCTACAAGTTGTTTTCAACTTCAAACGAGTCTGGAATGAAGCTACAAGTTGCTTCCAACTTCAATCTAGCCATAATGAAGCAACAAGTTGTTTCCCGGCTCAAACGAGTCAATGAATGAAACTACAAGTTGATTCTAATTTTAAACAACCGAAAATCAAGCTACAAGTTGTTTCCAAATTCAATCTAGTCCAATAATAAATCAACAAGTTGTTTCCGGCTCAAACGAGTCAAGAATGAAACTACAAGTTGGTTCTAATTTTAAACAACCGAAAATGAAGCTACAAGTTGTTTTCCAACTTCAAACGAGTCTGGAATGAAGCTACAAGTTGCTTCCAACTTCAATCTAGCCAATAATGAAGCAACAAGTTGTTTCCGGGCTCAAACGAGTCAAGAATGAAACTACAAGTTGATTCTAATTTTAAACAACCGAAAATGAAGCTACAAGTTGTTTCCAAATTCAATCTAGCCAATAATAAAGCAACAAGTTGTTCCCGGCTCAAACGAGTCAAGAATGAAACTACAAGTTGGTTCTAATTTTAAACAACCGAAAATGAAGCTACAAGTTGTTTTCAACATTCAAACGAGTCTGGAATGAAGCTACAGTTGCTTCCAACTTCAATCTAGCCAATAATGAAGCAACAAGTTGTTTCCGGGCTCAAACGAGTCAAGAATGAAACTACAAGTTGATTCTAATTTTAAACAACTGAAAATTAAGCTACAAGTTGTTTCCAATTCAATCTAGCCAATAATAAAGCAACAGTTGTTTCCGGCTCAAACGAGTCAAGAATGAAACTACAAGTTGGTTCTAATTTTAAACAACCGAAAATGAAGCTACAAGTTGATTTCAACTTCAACGAGTCTGGAATGAAGCTACAAGTTGCTTCCAACTTCAATCTAGCCAATAATGAAGCAACAAGTTGTTTCCGGGCTCAACTGAGTCAAGAAATGAAACTACAAGTTGATTCTAATTTTAAACAACCGAAAATAAAGCTACAAGTTGTTTCCAAATTCAATCTAGCCAATAATAAAGCAACAGTTGTTTCCGGCTCAAACGAGTCAAGAATGAAACTACAAGTTGGTTCTAATTTTAAACAACGAAATGAAGCTACAAGTTGATTTCAACTTCAAACGAGTCTGGAATGAAGCTACAAGTTGCTTCCAACTTCAATCTAGCCAATAATGAAGCAACAAGTTGTTTCCGGCTCAAACGAGTCAAAAATGAAACTACAAGTTGATTCTAATTTTAAACAACCGAAAATCAAGCTACAAGTTGTTTCCAAATTCAATCTAGCCAATAATAAAGCAACAAGTTGTTTCCGGCTCAAACGAGTCAAGAATGAAACTACAAGTTGGTTCTAATTTTAAACAACTGAAAATGAAGCTACAAGTTGATTTCAACTTCAAACGAGTCTGGAATGAAGCTACAAGTTGCTTCCAACTTCAATCTAGCCAATAATGAAGCAACAAGTTGTTTCCGGCTCAAACGAGTCAAGAATGAAACTACAAGTTGATTCTAATTTTAAACAACCGAAAATCAAGCTACAAGTTGTTTCCAAATTCAATCTAGCCAATAATAAAGCAACAAGTTGTTTCCGGCTCAAACGAGTCAAGAATGAAACTACAAGTTGGTTCTAATTTTAAACAACCGAAAATGAAGCTACAAGTTGATTCCAACTTCAAACGAGTCTGGAATGAAGCTACAAGTTGCTTCCAACTTCAATCTAGCCAATAATGAAGCAACAAGTTGTTTCCGGGCTCAAACGAGTCAAGAATGAAACTACAAGTTGATTCTAATTTTAAACAACCGAAAATCAAGCTACAAGTTGTTTCCAAATTCAATCTAGCCAATAATAAAGCAACAAGTTGTTTCCGGCTCAAACGAGTCAAGAATGAAACTACAAGTTGGTTCTAATTTTAAACAACCGAAAATGAAGCTACAAGTTGATTCCAACTTCAAACGAGTCTGGAATGAAGCTACAAGTTGCTTCCAACTTCAATCTAGCCAATAATGAAGCAACAAGTTGTTTCCGGGCTCAAACGAGTCAAGAATGAAACTACAAGTTGATTCTAATTTTAAACAACCGAAAATCAAGCTACAAGTTGTTTCCAAATTCAATCTAGCCAATAATAAAGCAACAAGTTGTTTCCGGCTCAAACGAGTCAAGAATGAAACTACAAGTTGGTTCTAATTTTAAACAACCGAAAATGAAGCTACAAGTTGATTCCAACTTCAAACGAGTCTGGAATGAAGCTACAAGTTGCTTCCAACTTCAATCTAGCCAATAATGAAGCAACAAGTTGTTTCCGGGCTCAAACGAGTCAAAAATGAAACTACAAGTTGATTCTAATTTTAAACAACCGAAAATCAAGCTACAAGTTGTTTCCAAATTCAATCTAGCCAATAATAAAGCAACAAGTTGTTTCCGGCTCAAACGAGTCAAGAATGAAACTACAAGTTGGTTCTAATTTTAAACAACGAAAATGAAGCTACAAGTTGATTCCAACTTCAAACGAGTCTGGAATGAAGCTACAAGTTGCTTCCAACTTCAATCTAGCCAATAATGAAGCAACAAGTTGTTTCCGGGCTCAAACGAGTCAAGAATGAAACTACAAGTTGATTCTAATTTTAAACAACCGAAAATCAAGCTACAAGTTGTTTCCAAATTCAATCTAGCCAATAATAAAGCAACAAGTTGTTTCCGGCTCAAACGAGTCAAGAATGAAACTACAAGTTGGTTCTAATTTTAAACAACCGAAAATGAAGCTACAAGTTGATTCCAACTTCAAACGAGTCTGGAATGAAGCTACAAGTTGCTTCCAACTTCAATCTAGCCAATAATGAAGCAACAAGTTGTTTCCAGGCTCAAACGAGTCAAGAATGAAACTACAAGTGATTCTAATTTTAAACAACCGAAAATCAAGCTACAAGTTGTTTCCAAATTCAATCTAGCCAATAATAAAGCAACAAGTTGTTTCCGGCTCAAACGAGTCAAGAATGAAACTACAAGTTGGTTCTAATTTTAAACAACCGAAAATGAAGCTACAAGTTGATTCCAACTTCAAACGAGTCTGGAATGAAGCTACAAGTTGCTTCCAACTTCAATCTAGCCAATAATGAAGCAACAAGTTGTTTCCGGGCTCAAACGAGTCAAGAATGAAACTACAAGTTGATTCTAATTTTAAACAACCGAAAATCAAGCTACAAGTTGTTTCCAAATTCAATCTAGCCAATAATAAAGCAACAAGTTGTTTCCGGCTCAAACGAGTCAAGAATGAAACTACAAGTTGGTTCTAATTTTAAACAACCGAAAATGAAGCTACAAGTTGATTCCAACTTCAAACGAGTCTGGAATGAAGCTACAAGTTGCTTCCAACTTCAATCTAGCCAATAATGAAGCAACAAGTTGTTTCCAGGCTCAAACGAGTCAAAAATGAAACTACAAGTTGATTCTAATTTTAAACAACCGAAAATCAAGCTACAATTTGTTTCCAAATTCAATCTAGCCAATAATAAAGCAACAAGTTGTTTCCGGCTCAAACGAGTCAAGAATGAAACTACAAGTTGGTTCTAATTTTAAACAACTGAAAATGAAGCTACAAGTTGATTCCAACTTCAAACGAGTCTGGAATGAAGCTACAAGTTGCTTCCAACTTCAATCTAGCCAATAATGAAGCAACAAGTTGTTTCCCGGCTCAAACGAGTCAAGAATGAAACTACAAGTTGATTCTAATTTTAAACAACCGAAAATCAAGCTACAAGTTGTTTTCAACATCAAACGAGTCTGGAATGAAGCTACAAGTTGCTTCCAACTTCAATCTAACCAATAATAAAGCAACAAGTTGTTCCCGGCTCAAACGAGTCAAGAATGAAACTACAAGTTGGTTCTAATTTTAAACAACCGGAAATGAAGCTACAAGTTGTTTTCAACATCAAACGAGTCTGGAATGAAGCTACAAGTTGCTTCCAACTTCAATCTAGCCAATAATGAAGCAAAAAGTTGTTTCCGGGCTCAAATGAGTCAAGAATGAAACTACAAGTTGATTCTAATTTTAAACAACTGAAAATAAAGCTACAAGTTGTTTCCAAATTCAATCTAGCCAATAATAAAGCAACAAGTTGTTTCCGGCTCAAACGAGTCAAGAATGAAACTACAAGTTGGTTCTAATTTTAAACAACCGAAAATGAAGCTACAAGTTGTTTTCAACTTCAAACGAGTCTGGAATGAAGCTACAAGTTGCTTCCAACTTCAATCTAGCCAATAATGAAGCAACAAGTTGTTTCCGGGCTCAAACGAGTCAAAAATGAAACTACAAGTTGATTCTAATTTTAAACAACCGAAAATAAAGCTACAAGTTGTTTCCAAATTCAATCTAGTCCAATAATAAAGCAACAAGTTGCTTCCGGCTCAAACGAGTCAAGAATGAAACTACAAGTTGGTTCTAATTTTAAACAACGAAAATGAAGCTACAAGTTGATTTCAACTTCAAACGAGTCTGGAATGAAGCTACAAGTTGCTTCCAACTTCAATCTAGCCAATAATGAAGCAACAAGTTGTTTCCAGGCTCAAACGAGTCAAAAATGAAACTACAAGTTGATTCTAATTTTAAACAACCGAAAATAAAGCTACAAGTTGTTTCCAAATTCAATCTAGCCAATAATAAAGCAACAAGTTGCTTCCGGCTCAAACGAGTCAAGAATGAAACTACAAGTTGGTTCTAATTTTAAACAACCTGAAAATGAAGCTACAAGTTGATTCCAACTTCAAACGAGTCTGGAATGAAGCTACAAGTTGCTTCCAACTTCAATCTAGCCAATAATGAAGCAACAAGTTGTTTCCGGGCTCAAACGAGTCAAAAATGAAACTACAAGTTGATTCTAATTTTAACAACCGAAAATCAAGCTACAAGTTGTTTCCAAATTCAATCTAGCCAATAATAAAGCAACAAGTTGTTTCCGGCTCAAACGAGTCAAGAATGAAACTACAAGTTGGTTCTAATTTTAAACAACTGAAAATGAAGCTACAAGTTGATTCCAACTTCAAACGAGTCTGGAATGAAGCTACAAGTTGCTTCCAACTTCAATCTAGCCAATAATGAAGCAACAAGTTGTTTCCGGGCTCAAACGAGTCAAAATGAAACTACAAGTTGATTCTAATTTTAAACAACCGAAAATCAAGCTACAAGTTGTTTCCAAATTCAATCTAGCCAATAATAAAGCAACAAGTTGTTTCCGGCTCAAACGAGTCAAGAATGAAACTACAAGTTGGTTCTAATTTTAAACAACCGAAAATGAAGCTACAAGTTGATTTCAACTTCAAACGAGTCTGGAATGAAGCTACAAGTTGCTTCCAACTTCAATCTAGCCAATAATGAAGCAACAAGTTGTTTCCGGGCTCAACTAGTCAAGAATGAAACTACAAGTTGATTCTAATTTTAAATAACCGAAAATCAAGCTACAAGTTGTTTCCAAATTCAATCTAGTCAATAATAAAGCAACAAGTTGTTTCCGGCTCAAACGAGTAAAGAATGAAACTACAAGTTAACGATAGAATGAAACTACAGTTGGTTAATAACAACCGAAAATGAAGCTACAAGTTGATTCCAACTTCAAACGAGTCTGGAATGAAGCTACAAGTTGCTTCCAACTTCAATCTAGCCAATAATGAAGCAACAAGTTGTTTCCAGGCTCAAACGAGTCAAAAATGAAACTACAAGCTGATTCCAATTTTAAACAACCGAAAATCAAGCTACAAGTTGTTTCCAAATTCAATCTAGCCAATAATAAAGCAACAAGTTGTTTCCGGCTCAAACGAGTCAAGAATGAACTACAAGTTGGTTCTAATTTTAAACAACTGAAAATGAAGCTACAAGTTGATTTCAACTTCAAACGAGTCTGGAATGAAGCTACAAGTTGCTTCCAACTTCAATCTAGCCAATAATGAAGCAACAAGTTGTTTCCGGGCTCAAACGAGTCAAGAATGAAACTACAAGTTGATTCTAATTTTAAACAACCGAAAATCAAGCTACAAGTTGTTTCCAAATTCAATCTAGCCAATAATAAAGCAACAAGTTGTTTCCGGCTCAAACGAGTCAAGAATGAAACTACAAGTTGGTCTTAATTTTAAACAACTGAAAATGAAGCTACAAGTTGTTTTCAACTTCAAACGAGTCTGGAATGAAGTTACAAGTTGCTTCCAACTTCAATCTAGCCAATAATGAAGCAACAAGTTGTTTCCGGGCTCAAATGAGTCAAGAATGAAACTACAAGTTGATTCTAATTTTAAACAACCGAAAATAAAGCTACAAGTTGTTTCCAAATTCAATCTAGTCGAGACTAGCTTAATCGAGTCAAAGGATGTTTCTCTCTCTAGAATTATGCTCTCCCTTCTCTCTAGGATAGAACCCCCAAACTCAAACCCTAATTTCAGCCGCATCTTTCTTCAACTTTAACCCTATCTCCTTTTCTTACAAATCTCTTCTCCTCTTCACCCAATCTATACCTATATTTCTTACTATATTTATATCTAACACTTATTCCCTCTTTGCTACTATGTCTTTGAACTGTGATTCTGATAGTTGTCCGGTGGACCATGATGGTGCAAAGCTTGAGGACTTCTGTGGTGCCTCCACGGCCCCATTTGCTATCAATGCTACTGTCTTCCAAGAAATTATGTCGGGATCGGGAAAAGATTCGGGGGGTTCTCACTCGGAGGTTGAACCGATGGGCGAAACTATTCCCAGCTGTTACGGAGGCATTCCGTTGGAAGATGTAGTGACTGTTGAAGATGGGTATTCAAGCGATGAACAGCTTCCCCCTGTTGACCATGTTATGAGTAGCACTAGTGCTACTATTCAGGCGATGTTACGCACATCTAAGTACGAACGTGAGTCGTTAATTGCTACTAGATCGAAGTTGTATGATGTTCTTGGTTTTCTGAAAAAGAAAGGGTTCTCGGAGTCTCAGATCTTTGAGGAGATAGCTCGAGATGGGTTTGGTGCTCGACCAAAAAGAGATGAGAATGGTTTGCCTGTGCTCACTCCTTTGTCTACGAAGGTGGACATCTCCACTCATGACCCTTTCAAAGACAAGATGAAACAGAAGGCCTCTAGCCCTTCGCTTAAGCCTGTCCAGGCAGATGCTCCTAAAGTGGTTGAGGAAATGCCAAAAAAACCTCCAGTCACTTCTGATGAACCGAAAGATGTTACTTCAAAGCCCTCTTGCTCGTCTGTTGTGAAAAATCAGGTGCCTGAGGTGGACCTAGTGTTCGATTACTGTCCTATGCCCGAAGGGGCTGATGTGGTCACTCCTCCAACTGATGTCTTGAGGAAGGGATTTGATAAATTTAAACTTTGTTTGGTTGGGGTCTTCTCCAAAGGGACGATGCCTTTCTCTAAACTAGTAGACAACGCTAGAAAAGTTTGGGATTCTAAAGGTCTCTGCAACATCTCTCAAAAAGATTCTCATACTTTCCACTTTCGTTTTAGCTCTGAAAGTGAAATGTCTGCTGTGTTAGCTCGCGGGACCTGGTATTTCGAAAGGAAGCCTCTCATTTTGAGTGCGTGGGGAGCAAAAACTAGTGAGGGCAGTCCTTCTAGTATCCCTCTCTGGGTAAGATTTAAGAACCTCCCAGATTATTATTGGACCCGTGAGGGTCTCAGTTGTGTCGCCAGCTCGATTGGACCCCCCATTTGTGCGGATAAAACGACTGCTCAATTAAATCCAGTTCAATATGCCAAGATGTGTGTGAAGTACAAGGTTGGAAATCCTCTTCCTGAAAAAATCAAGGTTGCAGTCATGGATGTTGAAAAGATGGAGCTTTCTTCTACGGTTTTTGCAGATGTTGAAGTCTCGTATCCTCAGAGGCCTCTAATTTGTTCTGGTTGCCAAAAATTGGGCCACATGGTGGGTGCTTGCCCTACTGTGAAGCGCGTCTAGGTTCAAAAGCCGTCTAAGGACACTGTGGTTGAGGAGAAAGGGGAATCATCAATCAAAGCTTCTGATGAGGTACGAAATGAAACAATTGCAGAGGAGAAGTGTAGTGAATCTGAGGGTCATCCCGTACAGCAAGGCTCTAATGGAGCCGCTGATATTCATGATGAAACTGGGCAGGATTGGACCACTGTTACTGGAAAGAGGCACACTGTTCCGAAGGAGAAGTCATTACCAAGCCAAACTGCAGAGCAGATGCCTATTTTTGCTGCTCTGTCAAAATCTTTGTCTAAGGGGCAACTTAAACGAGCTCGAAGGACTGCGGGGAGGGGCTCCCCAAAAAATAAGTAATCTCTGTTTTCATGACAGTTTTTTGTTCCTACAATACGAGAGGGATGAATAATAAGATATCTTTTTATAAAGATTTTATCTCCTCAAGAAGGCTTGGCCTTATAGCTCTCCTTGAAACGCACGTCAAACAGGAAAATGCATCTTTTGTAGCCAAGACTGTTGCCCCCAGGTTCTCTTGGTTGTTTAATTACGACTGCCACTATAATGGCAGAATTTGGATTGGCTGGGATCCAAATTTTTGGAAGGTCACTGCCCTGAAAACTCATGCTCAACACATTTCTTGTGAAGTAACTTCTCTAGCCTCTAAAGTATCTTTTTTTGCCTCCTTTATTTACGCTTCTACTGATTATTTAGTTAGAAGAAATTTATGGTCTGATCTTCTTGATTTTAAAGCTCATATACTCCCTATTTCTGCTCCTTGGGTATTATCTGGCGATTTCAATGTTTGCTTAAATTTGAATGAGATGAATACGCCTAATTCTTATGGTATTGAAATGAGAGATTTTAAAGATGCTGTTGATGCTCTTGACGTATTTGACCTGAATTTTTCTGTAAAATACTTTACTTGGTGGGATTGTAATTATGATTGCCCAAATCTAAGAAAGCTGGACAGGGTGCTTGTTAATGTGGATTGGACTAATATTGTCCCTATGTCAACTACTATTTTCTCCCCTCGGGGTCTTTCTGATCACAGCCCTGCACTGACTTCCCTTGGTATTGCCACTAAGAAGCTTATTAAGCCCTTTCAGGTTTTTCAACATGTTCTGGAGCACAAAGACTTTCTATCAACTGTTCAAAATGCTTGGAATGTTGATGTCCATGGGGACCCTTGGTTTGTTTTGACCTCAAAAATTCGTAGAGTAAAATTGGCTTTAAAGAATTTGAACAGCTCCTGTGGTGATCTTCATGCTGCTGTGATTCAAGCAAGAGCTTCCTTATCTCATTTTCAAGAAAATCTCCCGGAGCGTCCTGCTTTTGATCTTTTTGCTGCTGAAGGAGTGTTATGTTCTAACCTTCACAATGCTCTTGCTGTTGAAGAAACCTTTTTAAAGCAAAAGTCCCGTATTAATTGGTTAAATCTTGGCGATGGGAACAATGAGTTTTTTCACCGAGCTTGCAAAAACAGGTGGAACACAAACAAGATCATGGTTCTTGAAGATAATGCTGGGAACTCTTGCACTTCTCATGAGGACATTGCTCATATTGCTACTGATTATTTCAAGAACATCTTGGGAACTAGCAGCCCTGTTGACTCTCTCCCTATTGAAATGGATCTTCCCTCCATTTCTGAGGCCTAGAATTCCTTCCTCAGCTCACCATTTCTAAGCTCTGATGTTTTGGCTGCTTTCCGACATTTAGGTAAGCGTAAAAGTCCGGGTCCGGACGGTCTTACTCCGGAGTTTTATCTTGCTGCCTGGTCTGTGGTTGGTGATGATGTCACTAGAGGCATTCTGCACTTTTTTGAATCTCTGGAGCTGCCTCGTATTATCAACTCCGTTGCCATAACTCTAGTCCCAAAATGTGACAACCCCTCAAAAATTGAACATTTCAGGCCGATATCTTGTTGTAATACTTTATATAAATGCATTGCAAAGCTCCTTGCTGACCGCCTAAAACGGGTGCTCTCTAGTGTTATTTCTCCAAATCAGTCCGCGTTTATTCCCAAACGCTCTATTGGAGATAATATTATGCTGGTACAAGCAGTGTGTAAGGACTACCACAGAAATGATGGAATGCCCAGGTGCTCTTTTAAACTTGACATTCAGAAAGCCTTTGATAGCATTAACTGGAGCTTTCTTTTTGAGGTCCTGCATCGTATGAACTTTCCCTCTCGTTTCATTGATTGGATTAAAATCTGCTTGCAAGGCTGCATGGTTTCTGTTAAGGTTAACGGTGTTCTTGAGGGGTATTTCAAATGTGAGAATGGCTTAAGACAAGGGGACCCCCTGTCCCCTTATTTATTCGTTATTTGTATGGAGGTCCTGACATCTTTTCTCAAGCTTAAAACTCTTTCTGACTCAAGGTTTTCTTACCATTGGCGTATGCAGCAGCTGAAACTTACTCATGTCATTTTCGCCGATGATATTTTCCTTTTTTGCAAAGGAGACATGGATTCTGTGAGTGTCATCTTGGACTCTTTTCTTCTTTTCTATGGTTTTTTGGGTATGAGACTTAACCCGGCAAAAAGTCAGGGGTTCTTTTGTAGTATGGATGACTCTGTAACAAATGATATTCTTCAGAAGTATGGGTTCACTCGTGGTACTCTTCCCATTAATTATTTGGGTCTACCTTTAATTACCAGTAGATTGAATGAGCAACTCTGTTCTCCTCTCATTCAAAAATTGTGTTGGAAAATTGAAAGCTGGTCTGTTCGATGCCTTAGATACAGTGGTCGTCTACAATTAATCTCATCTGTTCTTCAAGGAATTCATGGCTACTGGGCGAGTTATCTTTTCCTTCCTAAAGGAGTTATAAAGCGGGTTCAATCTCTCTTTGCCAGATTTCTTTGGGGTGGGAGTTTAGATCGGAGCTGTCACTATAAAGTGGCATGGGCTGATTGTTGTTCTAAAAAGCAGGAGGGAGGCCTGGGTATACGGGATATGTTCGAGTGGAATAAAACTGCGATTTTTCTCCAAATTTGGAGATTATCTCAACCTCATCCTACGTCACTGTGGATTCTCTGGGTTCATTCATGTCTCTTAAAAAATAAAGCTTTTTGGACTGCAAAGATTCCTTATAAATGTCCCTGGAATGTGCGTAAAATCCTTAATGCACGTCTTGAGGCTTTGCAATTCATCTCATTCAAAGTTTCTCAGCAGTCTGTTTTTAAGGCTTGGCATGATCCGTGGCTTACAAATTCCCCTTTGATATCTCGACTTGGTACTGGTATTATTTCGGTGATGGAATCCTCTAGTGATGCTCCTGTTAGCTCCCTTATTGCTAATGGCCAGTGGAGGGTCGCTATTTCAAACGACTACAGGGCTGTGACTTTCCAAAATCTGCTCAGTAATTTCATCATTGGGGATAAAGATTTAGTTCTGTGGAATGGGGACTCTACCCAAAAAATGAGTGTTGTTTGGGAATCTTTTCATCACAGACCTTCTCCTAAAGCCTGGATACCTCTTTTATGGCATAAATTTCATATTCCTGCTTGCTCATTCATTTCTTGGCTAGCGTGTCGAGAACGCCTCCTAACAAAAGATCGAATGCGTGATTTTCATATGGAAGTTGACCCTAAATGTGTTCTCTGTAGGAGCTACAATGAAGACACTGGTCATTTATTCACTGCTTGTCCTTACACTTATATCCTTTTGCGGAATTGTCCTTTCGCTCTTAATTTAAATTGGGATTGTTGGCTGCGGGGTGATTTCTTCCCTGACGATCTTACCAGATTTCAACAAAGACTTGCCTTTCTCTATATCAATATTGTAATATACTTGGTGTGGCATGAACGGAATGCTAGAATTCATGAGCAAGGAGTTATGGATGTCTCTCAGATGGGCCAGAAAATTAAAAGGATGTTTCGTGAAAAACTTTTTACATGTGATGGCTTCAAGCGAAAGTTGTTACAAGACCCTACCTTGGCGCGTTTTTTATACTAGTTTGATGTATTGTCCTTTTATGTGATGTACTGAGGTGTTCGCAGGATTCCTTTGTGTTTGAGCTAATATAGTTTTCGGGGAAATAGTGACTGAACTTTATTCTGTACTATTTTCTTTTTCTCGCGGGGTATGCCCCTAGCCTTTGTAACCTTTTTATATTTATATCAATTTTTCAGTTATCAAAAAAAAAAAAATTCGATCTAGTCAGTAATAAAGCAACAAGCTGTTTCCGGCTCAAACGAGTCAAGAATGAAACTACAAGTTGGTTCTAATTTTAAACAACGGAAAATGAAGCTACAAGTTGTTTTCAACTTCAAACGAGTCTGGAATGAAGCTACAAGTTGCTTCCAACTTCAATCTAGCCAATAATGAAGCAACAAGTTGTTTCCGGGCTCAAATGAGTCAAGAATGAAACTACAAGTTGATTCTAATTTTAAACAACCGAAAATAAAGCTACAAGTTGTTTCCAAATTCAATCTAGTCAATAATAAAGCAACAAGTTGTTTCAGGCTCAAACGAGTCAAGAATGAAACTACAAGTTGGTTCTAATTTTAAACAACCAAAAATGAAGTTACAAGTTGTTTTCAACTTCAAAAGAGTCTGGAATGAAGCTACAAGTTGCTTCCAACTTCAATCTATCCAATAATGAAGCAACAAGTTGTTTCCGGGCTCAAACGAGTCAAGATTGAAACTACAAGTTGATTCTAATTTTAAATAACCGAAAATGAAGCTACAAATTGTTTCCAAATTCAATCTAACCAATAATAAAGCAACAAGTTGTTCCCGACTCAAACGAGTCAAGAATGAAACTACAAGTTGGTTCTAATTTTAAACAACCGAAAATGAAGCTACAAGTTGTTTTCAACATCAAACGAGTCTGGAATGAAGCTACAAGTTGCTTCCAACTTCAATCTAGCCAATAATGAAGCAACAAGTTGTTTCCGGGCTCAAACGAGTCAAGAATGAAACTACAAGTTGATTCTAATTTTAAACAACCGAAAATCAAGCTACAAGTTGTTTCCAAATTCAATCTAGCCAATAATAAAGCAACAAGTTGTTTCCGGCTCAAACGAGTCAAGAATGAAACTACAAGTTGGTTCTAATTTTAAACAACTGAAAATGAAGCTACAAGTTGATTCCAACTTCAAACGAGTCTGGAATGAAGCTACAAGTTGCTTCCAACTTCAATCTAGCCAATAATGAAGCAACAAGTTGTTTCCGGGCTCAAACGAGTCAAGAATGAAACTACAAGTTGATTCTAATTTTAAACAACCTAAAATCAAGCTACAAGTTGTTTCCAAATTCAATCTAGCCAATAATAAAGCAACAAGTTGTTTCCGGCTCAAATGAGTCAAGAATGAAACTACAAGTTGGTTCTAATTTTAAACAACCGAAAATGAAGCTACAAGTTGATTCCAACTTCAAACGAGTCTGGAATGAAGCTACAAGTTGCTTCCAACTTCAATCTAGCCAATAATGAAGCAACAAGTTGTTTCCGGGCTCAAACGAGTCAAAAATGAAACTACAAGTTGATTCTAATTTTAAACAACCGAAAATCAAGCTACAAGTTGTTTCCAAATTCAATCTAGCCAATAATAAAGCAACAAGTTGTTTCCGGCTCAAACGAGTCAAGAATGAAACTACAAGTTGGTTCTAATTTTAAACAACTGTAAATGAAGCTACAAGTTGTTTTCAACTTCAAACGAGTCTGGAATGAAGCTACAAGTTGCTTCCAACTTCAATCTAGCCAATAATGAAGCAACAAGTTGTTTCCGGGCTCAAATGAGTCAAGAATGAAACTACAAGTTGATTCTAATTTTAAACAACCGAAAATAAAGCTACAAGTTGTTTCCAAATTCAATCTAGTCAATAATAAAGCAACAAGTTGTTTCAGGCTCAAACGAGTCAAGAATGAAACTACAAGTTGGTTCTAATTTTAAACAACCAAAAATGAAGTTACAAGTTGTTTTCAACTTCAAAAGAGTCTGGAATGAAGCTACAAGTTGCTTCCAACTTCAATCTATCCAATAATGAAGCAACAAGTTGTTTCCGGGCTCAAACGAGTCAAGATTGAAACTACAAGTTGATTCTAATTTTAAATAACCGAAAATGAAGCTACAAATTGTTTCCAAATTCAATCTAACCAATAATAAAGCAACAAGTTGTTCCCGACTCAAACGAGTCAAGAATGAAACTACAAGTTGGTTCTAATTTTAAACAACCGAAAATGAAGCTACAAGTTGTTTTCAACATCAAACGAGTCTGGAATGAAGCTACAAGTTGCTTCCAACTTCAATCTAGCCAATAATGAAGCAACAAGTTGTTTCCGGGCTCAAACGAGTCAAGAATGAAACTACAAGTTGATTCTAATTTTAAACAACCGAAAATCAAGCTACAAGTTGTTTCCAAATTCAATCTAGCCAATAATAAAGCAACAAGTTGTTTCCGGCTCAAACGAGTCAAGAATGAAACTACAAGTTGGTTCTAATTTTAAACAACTGAAAATGAAGCTACAAGTTGATTCCAACTTCAAACGAGTCTGGAATGAAGCTACAAGTTGCTTCCAACTTCAATCTAGCCAATAATGAAGCAACAAGTTGTTTCCGGGCTCAAACGAGTCAAGAATGAAACTACAAGTTGATTCTAATTTTAAACAACCTAAAATCAAGCTACAAGTTGTTTCCAAATTCAATCTAGCCAATAATAAAGCAACAAGTTGTTTCCGGCTCAAACGAGTCAAGAATGAAACTACAAGTTGGTTCTAATTTTAAACAACCGAAAATGAAGCTACAAGTTGATTCCAACTTCAAACGAGTCTGGAATGAAGCTACAAGTTGCTTCCAACTTCAATCTAGCCAATAATGAAGCAACAAGTTGTTTCCGGGCTCAAACGAGTCAAAAATGAAACTACAAGTTGATTCTAATTTTAAACAACCGAAAATCAAGCTACAAGTTGTTTCCAAATTCAATCTAGCCAATAATAAAGCAACAAGTTGTTTCCGGCTCAAACGAGTCAAGAATGAAACTACAAGTTGGTTCTAATTTTAAACAACTGTAAATGAAGCTACAAGTTGTTTTCAACTTCAAACGAGTCTGGAATGAAGCTACAAGTTGCTTCCAACTTCAATCTAGCCAATAATGAAGCAACAAGTTGTTTCCGGGCTCAAATGAGTCAAGAATGAAACTACAAGTTGATTCTAATTTTAAACAACCGAAAATAAAGCTACAAGTTGTTTCCAAATTCAATCTAGTCAGTAATAAAGCAACAAGCTGTTTCCGGCTCAAACGAGTCAAGAATGAAACTACAAGTTGGTTCTAATTTTAAACAACGGAAAATGAAGCTACAAGTTGTTTTCAACTTCAAACGAGTCTGGAATGAAGCTACAAGTTGCTTCGAACTTCAATCTAGCCAATAATGAAGCAACAAGTTGTTTTCGGGCTCAAATGAGTCAAGAATCAAACTACAAGTTGATTCTAATTTTAAACAACCGAAAATAAAGCTACAAGTTGTTTCCAAATTCAATCGAGTCAATAATAAAGCAACAAGTTGTTTCAGGCTCAAACGAGTCAAGAATGAAACTACAAGTTGGTTCTAATTTTAAACAACCAAAAATGAAGTTACAAGTTGTTTTCAACTTCAAAAGAGTCTGGAATGAAGCTACAAGTTGCTTCCAACTTCAATCTATCCAATAATGAAGCAACAAGTTGTTTCCGGGCTCAAACGAGTTAAGATTGAAACTACAAGTTGATTCTAATTTTAAATAACCGAAAATGAAGCTACAAATTGTTTCCAAATTCAATCTAACCAATAATAAAGCAACAAGTTGTTCCCGACTCAAACGAGTCAAAAATGAAACTACAAGTTGGTTCTAATTTTAAACAACCGAAAATGAAGCTACAAGTTGTTTTCAACATCAAACGAGTCTGGAATGAAGCAACAAGTTGCTTCCAACTTCAATCTAGCCAATAATGAAGCAACAAGTTGTTTCCGGGCTCAAACGAGTCAAGAATGAAACTACAAGTTGATTCTAATTTTAAACAACCGAAAATCAAGCTACAAGTTGTTTCCAAATTCAATCTAGCCAATAATAAAGCAACAAGTTGTTTCCGGCTCAAACGAGTCAAGAATGAAACTACAAGTTGGTTCTAATTTTAAACAACTGAAAATGAAGCTACAAGTTGATTCCAACTTCAAACGAGTCTGGAATGAAGCTACAAGTTGCTTCCAACTTCAATCTAGCCAATAATGAAGCAACAAGTTGTTTCCGGGCTCAAACGAGTCAAGAATGAAACTACAAGTTGATTCTAATTTTAAACAACCTATAATCAAGCTACAAGTTGTTTCCAAATTCAATCTAGCCAATAATAAAGCAACAAGTTGTTTCCGGCTCAAACGAGTCAAGAATGAAACTACAAGTTGGTTCTAATTTTAAACAACCGAAAATGAAGCTACAAGTTGATTCCAACTTCAAACGAGTCTGGAATGAAGCTACAAGTTGCTTCCAACTTCAATCTAGCCAATAATGAAGCAACAAGTTGTTTCCGGGCTCAAACGAGTCAAAAATGAAACTACAAGTTGATTCTAATTTTAAACAACCGAAAATCAAGCTACAAGTTGTTTCCAAATTCAATCTAGCCAATAATAAAGCAACAAGTTGTTTCCGGCTCAAACGAGTCAAGAATGAAACTACAAGTTGGTTCTAATTTTAAACAACTGTAAATGAAGCTACAAGTTGTTTTCAACTTCAAACGAGTCTGGAATGAAGCTACAAGTTGCTTCCAACTTCAATCTAGCCAATAATGAAGCAACAAGTTGTTTCCGGGCTCAAATGAGTCAAGAATGAAACTACAAGTTGATTCTAATTTTAAACAACCGAAAATAAAGCTACAAGTTGTTTCCAAATTCAATCTAGTCAGTAATAAAGCAACAAGCTGTTTCCGGCTCAAACGAGTCAAGAATGAAACTACAAGTTGGTTCTAATTTTAAACAACGGAAAATGAAGCTACAAGTTGTTTTCAACTTCAAACGAGTCTGGAATGAAGCTACAAGTTGCTTCGAACTTCAATCTAGCCAATAATGAAGCAACAAGTTGTTTCCGGGCTCAAATGAGTCAAGAATCAAACTACAAGTTGATTCTAATTTTAAACAACCGAAAATAAAGCTACAAGTTGTTTCCAAATTCAATCGAGTCAATAATAAAGCAACAAGTTGTTTCAGGCTCAAACGAGTCAAGAATGAAACTACAAGTTGTTTCTAATTTTAAACAACCAAAAATGAGGTTACAAGTTGTTTTCAACTTCAAAAGAGTCTGGAATGAAGCTACAAGTTGCTTCCAACTTCAATCTATCCAATAATGAAGCAACAAGTTGTTTCCGGGCTCAAACGAGTCAAGAATGAAACTACAAGTTGATTCTAATTTTAAATAACCGAAAATGAAGCTACAAATTGTTTCCAAATTCAATCTAACCAATAATAAAGCAACAAGTTGTTCCCGGCTCAAACGAGTCAAGAATGAAACTACAAGTTGGTTCTAATTTTAAACAACCGAAAATGAAGCTACAAGTTGTTTTCAACATCAAACGAGTCTGGAATGAAGCTACAAGTTGCTTCCAACTTCAATCTAGCCAATAATGAAGCAAAAAGTTGTTTCTAGGCTCAAATGAGTCAAGAATGAAACTACAAGTTGATTCTAATTTTAAACAACTGAAAATGAAGCTACAAGTTGTTTCCAAATTCAATCTAGCCAATAATAAAGCAACAGGTTGTTTCCGGCTCAAACGAGTCAAGAATGAAACTACAAGTTGGTTCTAATTTTAAACAACCGAAAATGAAGCTACAAGTTGATTCCAACTTCAAACGAGTCTGGAATGAAGCTACAAGTTGCTTCCAACTTCAATCTAGCCAATAATGAAGCAACAAGTTGTTTCCGGGCTCAAACGAGTCAAAAATGAAACTACAAGTTGATTCTAATTTTAAACAACCGAAAATCAAGCTACAAGTTGTTTCCAAATTCAATCTAGCCAATAATAAAGCAACAAGTTGTTTCCGGCTCAAACGAGTCAAGAATGAAACTACAAGTTGGTTCTAATTTTAAACAACTGTAAATGAAGCTACAAGTTGTTTTCAACTTCAAACGAGTCTGGAATGAAGCTACAAGTTGCTTCCAACTTCAATCTAGCCAATAATGAAGCAAAAAGTTGTTTCTAGGCTCAAATGAGTCAAGAATGAAACTACAAGTTGATTCTAATTTTAAACAACTGAAAATGAAGCTACAAGTTGTTTCCAAATTCAATCTAGCCAATAATAAAGCAACAGGTTGTTTCCGGCTCAAACGAGTCAAGAATGAAACTACAAGTTGGTTCTAATTTTAAACAACCGAAAATGAAGCTACAAGTTGATTCCAACTTCAAACGAGTCTGGAATGAAGCTACAAGTTGCTTCCAACTTCAATCTAGCCAATAATGAAGCAACAAGTTGTTTCCGGGCTCAAACGAGTCAAAATGAAACTACAAGTTGATTCTAATTTTAAACAACCGAAAATCAAGCTACAAGTTGTTTCCAAATTCAATCTAGCCAATAATAAAGCAACAAGTTGTTTCCGGCTCAAACGAGTCAAGAATGAAACTACAAGTTGGTTCTAATTTTAAACAACTGTAAATGAAGCTACAAGTTGTTTTCAACTTCAAACGAGTCTGGAATGAAGCTACAAGTTGCTTCCAACTTCAATCTAGCCAATAATGAAGCAACAAGTTGTTTCCGGGCTCAAATGAGTCAAGAATGAAACTACAAGTTGATTCTAATTTTAAACAACCGAAAATAAAGCTACAAGTTGTTTCCAAATTCAATCTAGCCAATAATAAAGCAACAAGTTGTTTCCGGCTCAAACGAGTCAAGAATGAAACTACAAGTTGGTTCTAATTTTAAACAACCGAAAATGAAGCTACAAGTTGATTCCAACTTCAAACGAGTCTGGAATGAAGCTACAAGTTGCTTCCAACTTCAATCTAGCCAATAATGAAGCAACAAGTTGTTTCCGGGCTCAAACGAGTCAAAAATGAAACTACAAGTTGATTCTAATTTTAAACAACCGAAAATCAAGCTACAAGTTGTTTCCAAATTCAATCTAGCCAATAATAAAGCAACAAGTTGTTTCCGGCTCAAACGAGTCAAGAATGAAACTACAAGTTGGTTATAATTTTAAACAACTGTAAATGAAGCTGCAAGTTGTTTTCAACTTCAAACGAGTCTGGAATGAAGCTACAAGTTGCTTCCAACTTCAATCTAGCCAATAATGAAGCAACAAGTTGTTTCCGGGCTCAAATGAGTCAAGAATGAAACTACAAGTTGATTCTAATTTTAAACAACCGAAAATAAAGCTACAAGTTGTTTCCAAATTCAATCTAGTCAGTAATAAAGCAACAAGCTGTTTCCGGCTCAAACGAGTCAAGAATGAAACTACAAGTTGGTTCTAATTTTAAACAATGGAAAATGAAGCTACAAGTTGTTTTCAACTTCAAACGAGTCTGGAATGAAGCTACAAGTTGCTTCGAACTTCAATCTAGCCAATAATGAAGCAACAAGTTGTTTCCGGGCTCAAATGAGTCAAGAATGAAACTACAAGTTGATTCTAATTTTAAACAACCGAAAATAAAGCTACAAGTTGTTTCCAAATTCAATCTAGTCAATAATAAAGCAACAAGTTGTTTCAGGCTCAAACGAGTCAAGAATGAAACTACAAGTTGGTTCTAATTTTAAACAACCAAAAATGAAGTTACAAGTTGTTTTCAACTTCAAAAGAGTCTGGAATGAAGCTACAAGTTGCTTCCAACTTCAATCTATCCAATAATGAAGCAACAAGTTGTTTCCGGGCTCAAACGAGTCAAGAATGAAACTACAAGTTGATTCTAATTTTAAATAACCGAAAATGAAGCTACAAATTGTTTCCAAATTCAATCTAACCAATAATAAAGCAACAAGTTGTTCCCGGCTCAAACGAGTCAAGAATGAAACTACAAGTTGGTTCTAATTTTAAACAACCGAAAATGTAGCTACAAGTTGTTTTCAACATCAAACGAGTCTGGAATGAAGCTACAAGTTGCTTCCAACTTCAATCTAGCCAATAATGAAGCAAAAAGTTGTTTCTGGGCTCAAATGAGTCAAGAATGAAACTACAAGTTGATTCTAATTTTAAACAACTGAAAATGAAGCTACAAGTTGTTTCCAAATTCAATCTAGCCAATAATAAAGCAACAGGTTGTTTCCGGCTCAAACGAGTCAAGAATGAAACTACAAGTTGGTTCTAATTTTAAACAACCGAAAATGAAGCTACAAGTTGATTCCAACTTCAAACGAGTCTGGAATGAAGATACAAGTTGCTTCCAACTTCAATCTAGCCAATAATGAAGCAACAAGTTGTTTCCGGGCTCAAACGAGTCAAAAATGAAACTACAAGCTGATTCCAATTTTAAACAACCGAAAATCAAGCTACAAGTTGTTTCCAAATTCAATCTAGCCAATAATAAAGCAACAAGTTGTTTCCGGCTCAAACGAGTCAAGAATGAAACTACAAGTTGGTTCTAATTTTAAACAACTGTAAATGAAGCTACAAGTTGTTTTCAACTTCAAACGAGTCTGGAATGAAGCTACAAGTTGCTTCCAACTTCAATCTAGCCAATAATGAAGCAACAAGTTGTTTCCGGGCTCAAATGAGTCAAGAATGAAACTAAAAGTTGATTCTAATTTTAAACAACCGAAAATAAAGCTACAAGTTGTTTCCAAATTCAATCTAGCCAATAATAAAGCAACAAGTTGTTTCCGGCTCAAACGAGTCAAGAATGAAACTACAAGTTGGTTCTAATTTTAAACAACCGAAAATGAAGCTACAAGTTGATTCCAACTTCAAACGAGTCTGGAATGAAGCTACAAGTTGCTTCCAACTTCAATCTAGCCAATAATGAAGCAACAAGTTGTTTCCGGGCTCAAACGAGTCAAAAATGAAACTACAAGTTGATTCTAATTTTAAACAACCGAAAATCAAGCTAGAAGTTGTTTCCAAATTCAATCTAGCCAATAATAAAGCAACAAGTTGTTTCCGGCTCAAACGAGTCAAGAATGAAACTACAAGTTGGTTATAATTTTAAACAACTGTAAATGAAGCTACAAGTTGTTTTCAACTTCAAACGAGTCTGGAATGAAGCTACAAGTTGCTTCCAACTTCAATCTAGCCAATAATGAAGCAACAAGTTGTTTCCGGGCTCAAATGAGTCAAGAATGAAACTACAAGTTGATTCTAATTTTAAACAACCGAAAATAAAGCTACAAGTTGTTTCCAAATTCAATCTAGTCAGTAATAAAGCAACAAGCTGTTTCCGGCTCAAACGAGTCAAGAATGAAACTACAAGTTGGTTCTAATTTTAAACAACGGAAAATGAAGCTACAAGTTGTTTTCAACTTCAAAAGAGTCTGGAATGAAGCTACAAGTTGCTTCCAACTTCAATCTATCCAATAATGAAGCAACAAGTTGTTTCCGGGCTCAAACGAGTCAAGAATGAAACTACAAGTTGATTCTAATTTTAAATAACCGAAAATGAAGCTACAAATTGTTTCCAAATTCAATCTAACCAATAATAAAGCAACAAGTTGTTCCCGGCTCAAACGAGTCAAGAATGAAACTACAAGTTGGTTCTAATTTTAAACAACCGAAAATGAAGCTACAGAGTTGTTTTCAACATCAAACGAGTCTGGAATGAAGCTACAAGTTGCTTCCAACTTCAATCTAGCCAATAATGAAGCAAAAAGTTGTTTCTGGGCTCAAATGAGTCAAGAATGAAACTACAAGTTGATTCTAATTTTAAACAACTGAAAATGAAGCTACAAGTTGTTTCCAAATTCAATCTAGCCAATAATAAAGCAACAGGTTGTTTCCGGCTCAAACGAGTCAAGAATGAAACTACAAGTTGGTTCTAATTTTAAACAACCGAAAATGAAGCTACAAGTTGATTCCAACTTCAAACGAGTCTGGAATGAAGCTACAAGTTGCTTCCAACTTCAATCTAGCCAATAATGAAGCAACAAGTTGTTTCCGGGCTCAAACGAGTCAAAAATGAAACTACAAGCTGATTCCAATTTTAAACAACCGAAAATCAAGCTACAAGTTGTTTCCAAATTCAATCTAGCCAATAATAAAGCAACAAGTTGTTTCCGGCTCAAACGAGTCAAGAATGAAACTACA
Organism: Daucus carota subsp. sativus; assembly: GCF_001625215.2. Classification (NCBI taxonomy): domain Eukaryota; kingdom Viridiplantae; phylum Streptophyta; class Magnoliopsida; order Apiales; family Apiaceae; genus Daucus; species Daucus carota. The sequence continues at coordinate 16,451,490 of NC_030384.2, forward strand.
AGTTGGTTCTAATTTTAAACAACTGAAAATGAAGCTACAAGTTGATTCCAACTTCAAACGAGTCTGGAATGAAGCTACAAGTTGCTTCCAACTTCAATCTAGCCAATAATGAAGCAACAAGTTGTTTCCGGGCTCAAATTAGTCAAGAATGAAACTACAAGTTGATTCTAATTTTAAACAACCGAAAATCAAGCTACAAGTTGTTTCCAAATTCAATCTAGCCAATAATAAAGCAACAAGTTGTTTCCGGCTCAAACGAGTCAAGAATGAAACTACAAGTTGGTTCTAATTTTAAACAACCGAAAATGAAGCTACAAGTTGATTCCAACTTCAAACGAGTCTGGAATGAAGCTACAAGTTGCTTCCAACTTCAATCTAGCCAATAATGAAGCAACAAGTTGTTTCCGGGCTCAAACGAGTCAAAAATGAAACTACAAGTTGATTCTAATTTTAAACAACCGAAAATCAAGCTACAAGTTGTTTCCAAATTCAATCTAGCCAATAATAAAGCAACAAGTTGTTTCCGGCTCAAACGAGTCAAGAATGAAACTACAAGTTGGTTCTAATTTTAAACAACTGTAAATGAAGCTACAAGTTGTTTTCAACTTCAAACGAGTCTGGAATGAAGCTACAAGTTGCTTCCAACTTCAATCTAGCCAATAATGAAGCAACAAGTTGTTTCCGGGCTCAAATGAGTCAAGAATCAAACTACAAGTTGTTTCTAATTTTAAACAACCGAAAATAAAGCTACAAGTTGTTTCCAAATTCAATCTAGTCAATAATAAAGCAACACGTTGCTTCCGGCTCAAACGAGTCAAGAATGAAACTACAAGTTGGTTCTAATTTTAAACAACCGAAAATGAAGCTACAAGTTGATTCCAACTTCAAACGAGTCTGGAATGAAGCTACAAGTTGCTTCCAACTTCAATCTAGCCAATAATGAAGCAACAAGTTGTTTCCGGGCTCAAACGAGTCAAAAATGAAACTACAAGTTGATTCTAATTTTAAACAACCGAAAATCAAGCTACGAGTTGTTTCCAAATTCAATCTAGCCAATAATAAAGCAACAAGTTGTTTCCGGCTCAAACGAGTCAAGAATGAAACTACAAGTTGGTTCTAATTTTAAACAACTGTAAATGAAGCTACAAGTTGTTTTCAACTTCAAACGAGTCTGGAATGAAGCTACAAGTTGCTTCCAACTTCAATCTAGCCAATAATGAAGCAACAAGTTGTTTCCGGGCTCAAACGAGTCAAGAATGAAACTACAAGTTGATTCTAATTTTAAACAACCGAAAATAAAGCTACAAGTTGTTTCCAAATTCAATCTAGTCAATAATAAAGCAACAAGTTGCTTCCGGCTCAAACGAGTCAAGAATGAAACTACAAGTTGGTTCTAATTTTAAACAACCGAAAATGAAGCTACAAGTTGATTCCAACTTCAAACGAGTCTGGAATGAAGCTACAAGTTGCTTCCAACTTCAATCTAGCCAATAATGAAGCAACAAGTTGTTTCCAGGCTCAAACGAGTCAAAAATGAAACTACAAGCTGATTCCAATTTTAAACAACCGAAAATCAAGCTACAAGTTGTTTCCAAATTCAATCTAGCCAATAATAAAGCAACAAGTTGTTTCCGGCTCAATTGGTTCTAATTTTAAACAACTGAAAATGAAGCTACAAGTTGATTCCAACTTCAAACGAGTCTGGAATGAAGCTACAAGTTGCTTCCAACTTCAATCTAGCCAATAATGAAGCAAAAAGTTGTTTCCGGGCTCAAACGAGTCAAGAATGAAACTACAAGTTGATTCTAATTTTAAACAACTGAAATATGAAGCTACAAGTTGTTTCCAAATTCAATCTAGCCAATAATAAAGCAACAAGTTGCTTCCGGCTCAAATGAGTCAACAATGAAACTACAAGTTGGTTCTAATTTTAAACAACCGAAAATGAAGCTACAAGTTGATTCCAACTTCAAACGAGTCTGGAATGAAGCTACAAGTTGCTTCCAACTTCAATCTAGCCAATAATGAAGCAAAAAGTTGTTTCCGGGCTCAAACGAGTCAAGAATGAAACTACAAGTTGATTCTAATTTTAAACAACTGTAAATGAAGCTACAAGTTGTTTCCAAATTCAATCTAGCCAATAATAAAGCAACAGGTTGTTTCCGGCTCAAACGAGTCAAGAATGAAACTACAAGTTGGTTCTAATTTTAAACAACCGAAAATGAAGCTACAAGTTGATTCCAACTTCAAACGAGTCTGGAATGAAGCTACAAGTTGCTTCCAACTTCAATCTAGCCAATAATGAAGCAACAAGTTGTTTCCGGGCTCAAATGAGTCAAGAATGAAACTACAAGTTGTTTCTAATTTTAAACAACCGAAAATAAAGCTACAAGTTGTTTCCAAATTCAATCTAGTCAATAATAAAGCAACAAGTTGCTTCCGGCTCAAACGAGTCAAGAATGAAACTACAAGTTGGTTGTAATTTTAAACAACCGAAAATGAAGCTACAAGTTGATTCCAACTTCAAACGAGTCTGGAATGAAGCTACAAGTTGCTTCCAACTTCAATCTAGCCAATAATGAAGCAAAAAGTTGTTTCCGGGCTCAAATGAGTCAAGAATGAAACTCCAAGCTGATTCCAATTTTAAACAACCGAAAATCAAGCTACAAGTTGTTTCCAAATTCAATCTAGCCAATAATAAAGCAACAGGTTGTTTCCGGCTCAAACGAGTCAAGAATGAAACTACAAGTTGGTTCTAATTTTAAACAACCGAAAATGAAGCTACAAGTTGATTCCAACTTCAAACGAGTCTGGAATGAAGCTACAAGTTGCTTCCAACTTCAATCTAGCCAATAATGAAGCAACAAGTTGTTTCCGGGCTCAAACGAGTCGAAAATGAAACTACAAGTTGATTCTAATTTTAAACAACCGAAAATCAAGCTACAAGTTGTTTCCAAATTCAATCTAGCCAATAATAAAGCAACAAGTTGTTTCCGGCTCAAACGAGTCAAGAATGAAACTACAAGTTGGTTCTAATTTTAAACAACTGTAAATGAAGCTACAAGTTGTTTTCAACTTCAAACGAGTCTGGAATGAAGCTACAAGTTGCTTCCAACTTCAATCTAGCCAATAATGAAGCAACAAGTTGTTTCCGGGCTCAAATGAGTCAAGAATGAAACTACAAGTTGATTCTAATTTTAAACAACCGAAAATAAAGCTACAAGTTGTTTCCAAATTCAATCTAGTCAATAATAAAGCAACAAGTTGCTTCCGGCTCAAACGAGTCAAGAATGAAACTACAAGTTGGTTCTAATTTTAAACAACCGAAAATGAAGCTACAAGTTGATTCCAACTTCAAACGAGTCTGGAATGAAGCTACAAGTTGCTTCCAACTTCAATCTAGCCAATAATGAAGCAACAAGTTGTTTCCAGGCTCAAACGAGTCAAAAATGAAACTACAAGCTGATTCCAATTTTAAACAACCGAAAATCAAGCTACAAGTTGTTTCCAAATTCAATCTAGCCAATAATAAAGCAACAAGTTGTTTCCGGCTCAAACGAGTCAAGAATGAAACTATAAGTTGGTTCTAATTTTAAACAACTGAAAATGAAGCTACAAGTTGATTCCAACTTCAAACGAGTCTGGAATGAAGCTACAAGTTGCTTCCAACTTCAATCTAGCCAATAATGAAGCAACAAGTTGTTTCCGGGCTCAAATGAGTCAAGAATGAAACTACAAGTTGATTCTAATTTTAAACAACCGAAAATCAAGCTACAAGTTGTTTCCAAATTCAATCTAGCCAATAATAAAGCAACAAGTTGTTTCCGGCTCAAACGAGTCAAGAATGAAACTACAAGTTGGTTCTAATTTTAAACAACCGAAAATGAAGCTACAAGTTGATTCCAACTTCAAACGAGTCTGGAATGAAGCTACAAGTTGCTTCCAACTTCAATCTAGCCAATAATGAAGCAACAAGTTGTTTCCGGGCTCAAACGAGCCAAAAATGAAACTACAAGTTGATTCTAATTTTAAACAACCGAAAATCAAGCTACAAGTTGTTTCCAAATTCAATCTAGCCAATAATAAAGCAACAAGTTGTTTCCGGCTCAAACGAGTCAAGAATGAAACTACAAGTTGGTTCTAATTTTAAACAACTGTAAATGAAGCTACAAGTTGTTTTCAACTTCAAACGAGTCTGGAATGAAGCTACAAGTTGCTTCCAACTTCAATCTAGCCAATAATGAAGCAACAAGTTGTTTCCGGGCTCAAATGAGTCAAGAATGAAACTACAAGTTGGTTCTAATTTTAAACAACCGAAAATGAAGCTACAAGTTGATTCCAACTTCAAACGAGTCTGGAATGAAGCTACAAGTTGCTTCCAACTTCAATCTAGCCAATAATGAAGCAACAAGTTGTTTCCAGGCTCAAACGAGTCAAAAATGAAACTACAAGCTGATTCCAATTTTAAACAACCGAAAATCAAGCTACAAGTTGTTTCCAAATTCAATCTAGCCAATAATAAAGCAACAAGTTGTTTCCGGCTCAAACGAGTCAAGAATGAAACTACAAGTTGGTTCTAATTTTAAACAACTGAAAATGAAGCTACAAGTTGATTCCAACTTCAAACGAGTCTGGAATGAAGCTACAAGTTGCTTCCAACTTCAATCTAGCCAATAATGAAGCAACAAGTTGTTTCCGTGCTCAAACGAGTCAAGAATGAAACTACAAGTTGATTCCAATTTTAAACAACCGAAAATCAAGATACAAGTTGTTTCCAAATTCTATCTAGCCAATAATAAAGCAACAAGTTGTTTCCGGCTCAAACGAGTCAAGAATGAAACTACAAGTTGGTTCTAATTTTAAACAACTGAAAATGAAGCTACAAGTTGTTTTCAACTTCAAACGAGTCTGGAATGAAGCTACAAGTTGCTTCCAACTTCAATCTAGCCAATAATGAAGCAACAAGTTGTTTCCGGGCTCAAATGAGTCAAGAATGAAACTACAAGTTGATTCTAATTTTAAACAACCGAAAATAAAGTTACAAGTTGTTTCCAAATTCAATCTAGTCAGTAATAAAACAACAAGCTGTTTCCGGCTCAAACGAGTCAAGAATGAAACTACAAGTTGGTTCTAATTTTAAACAACCGAAAATGAAGCTACAAGTTGATTCCAACTTCAAACGAATCTGGAATGAAGCTACAAGTTGCTTCCAACTTCAATCTAGCCAATAATGAAGCAACAAGTTGTTTCCGGGCTCAAACGAGTCAAAAATGAAACTACAAGCTGATTCCAATTTTAAACAACCGAAAATCAAGCTACAAGTTGTTTCCAAATTCAATCTAGCCAATAATAAAGCAACAAGTTGTTTCCGGCTCAAACGAGTCAAGAATTAAATTACAAGTTGGTTCTAATTTTAAACAACCGAAAATGAAGCTACAAGTTGTTTTCAACTTCAAACGAGTCTGGAATGAAGCTACAACAAGTTGTTTCCGGGCTCAAACGAGTCAAGAATGAAACTACAAGTTGCTTCTAATTTTAAACAACCGAAAATGAAGCTACAAGTTGATTCCAACTTCAAACGAGTCTGGAATAAAGCTACAAGTTGCTTCCAACTTCAATCTAGCCAATAATGAAGCAACAAGTTGTTTCCGGGCTCAAACGAGTCAAAAATGAAACTACAAGTTGATTCTAATTTTAAACAACCGAAAATCAAGCTACAAGTTGTTTCCAAATTCAATCTAGCCAATAATAAAGCAACAAGTTGTTTCCGGCTCAAACGAGTCAAGAATGAAACTACAAGTTGGTTCTAATTTTAAACAACTGTAAATGAAGCTACAAGTTGTTTTCAACTTCAAACGAGTCTGGAATGAAGCTACAAGTTGCTTCCAACTTCAATCTAGCCAATAATGAAGCAACAAGTTGTTTCCGGGCTTAAATGAGTCAAGAATGAAACTACAAGTTGTTTCTAATTTTAAACAACCGAAAATAAAGCTACAAGTTGTTTCCAAATTCAATCTAGTCAATAATAAAGCAACAAGTTGCTTCCGGCTCAAACGAGTCAAGAATGAAACTACAAGTTGGTTCTAATTTTAAACAACCGAAAATGAAGCTACAAGTTGATTCCAACTTCAAACGAGTCTGGAATGAAGCTACAAGTTGCTTCCAACTTCAATCTAGCCAATAATGAAGCAACAAGTTGTTTCCGGGCTCAAATGAGTCAAGAATGAAACTACAAGTTGATTCTAATTTTAAACAACCGAAAATCAAGCTACAAGTTGTTTCCAAATTCAATCTAGCCAATAATAAAGCAACAAGTTGTTTCCGGCTCAAACGAGTCAAGAATGAAACTACAAGTTGGTTCTAATTTTAAACAACCGAAAATGAAGCTACAAGTTGATTCCAACTTCAAACGAGTCTGGAATGAAGCTACAAGTTGCTTCCAACTTCAATCTAGCCAATAATGAAGCAACAAGTTGTTTCCGGGCTCAAACGAGTCAAAAATAAAACTGCAAGTTGATTCTAATTTTAAACAACCGAAAATCAAGCTACAAGTTGTTTCCAAATTCAATCTAGCCAATAATAAAGCAACAAGTTGTTTCCGGCTCAAACGAGTCAAGAATGAAACTACAAGTTGGTTCTAATTTTAAACAACTGTAAATGAAGCTACAAGTTGTTTTCAACTTCAAACGAGTCTGGAATGAAGCTACAAGTTGCTTCTGTGACAGTCCGAGAATCCGGGGGCCTGGATTCTGACGTCACCACACGAAACCTTTTTAAAACACTTTGAAAACCTGTATTTTTTTTTTATTTTTTTTTTAAAGATAATGAAAATCCAAAAGAATTTAAAACTTGAAAACATTTAGTAAAAGATTTGAATGAGAACATTTTAACCCCCTAAAACAACAGGATCGCATCCAGGTTACAGTATTGAAATTAGAATCAACCACTAATATTACACAACTTTTCTTACCAAATCATATCATCTTCGATAAGAAGAATCACTGTCAACTATTCCAGCTATGACTTACACTTGAATCCTTATAGCACAGCTCTAGCTTGCATCAACCTCATCAACTTTCCTGAACACTCCTCGACCATTGGATCCTCAACTCTGTCTCCTCGCCTAGCATTAGCCTTATTCACAATCTCAATCAATCATCTCATCTTTAAGCCTTTCTGAAATGGTTAGAAAGGAATAGCAAGGGTGAGCAACAATGCTCAGCAAGTAATAATAAACAATGATAGTTCTGAAATGATATAACAGAAGTTCACGAGTTCAAGATATAAGAGGATTCAACCTGAGTTCATGAGTTCATGGTATTGTATAGAATGATTTACAATACCTTGCAGCATTTAAACTGAGAAATTCAATCTTTTCAAAGAATTATTGAATTGGACTATCACATTTTAATTAAAACCAAGGTTAGGCAGCTGATCAGTTCTGCACTAACCCCGAGCAGGCCCCGCCATGCTCTATCACTGGATCCAAGGCACTCATTGGCCTAACATGACCACTCATCTGGTCCACAGGTTTATATAAAAACAATAATCCAATTCTCTAATTCAATTCAACAGGTCAGTAAATCAATAGAACAGTATCACAATCAATATCAATAACTGAATAACTTCGAATCAAACTTAACAATCAACTTTTTATAAACCAGAGTCCATCCTTCCACATATCATAGTTCAGGAAATCCTTAACTATTCAGTATCCTCCATTATCGGCTAAGCAACTGAATTTAGCCTGCTAAACCAGCATGACAATGGCGGGTTGAATAATCAAGAAGATCCCAAGTCATTCTAGGTTCTAATCATCACTGAGCAACACATGCTTCAATGACAATCTGAACTTCGAATTAATTTGTAAAACGGAAATTCTTTGGAAACTTGAAGATTAGAAAGAATGGGTCAGAATACTCGCATTTTCGAACATTGAAAAGAAAGGTATGAATACTTGAAACATATACCAAAGGAATGGATCAGAATATTTGCAATATATCCAAGAGAAAGGTTTAGGATACTTGCCTTAAATCTGACTCCAGTCTCACATCTCAATCTCATCTTTCCACTTTCACAATCTATCCATATCATAATTTCTAGACCATCTCTAGCCGTACTCTATTCGCCACATCGCTTCGCCTACTCGATTCATCCCTTATTCGCTTTGCAATACCATTTCGACTTCCTGACGTCTTCGAGCGTACACGTCTCGTCCAAATCCTTTATGAGAATAAGATAATACTATAGTCACTAAACAATATATCGCATATACATATCACGTATACCGATACCCACTTATATACCCCTTTAAACTTATCAGATACCACGTAACACATAAGCATGCTTTGACTCTAACATATAGTCAATCATATTCCACATAACATATCACCAATCAATTATCATATAAATCCTTATCGAAAATCCGACATCGTCTCGTCTATGTATAAGACTATCCACCTATTATCCTATCTCAATCATTAATCAACCAACAAAATCCAATAACTATAATCCATATATTCTTATCCAATATCAATCAACTCACGACGCTATGTCATCCAAATCATTTATCACACGCATATACTATCATGAATAAACATGTATATCACGTAGTCATTAGTTAATAGCAACCAAATAACATATAATCACATTTTGCACATTTAACAGAAATTATTCAGATTCTCGACTCCATCATAATATTATGTCATATCAAACTAGACTTTATAAGCTTCTGTCTCACTTTCGTTTCACTTGATTCCGACTTACGGATCAAAAGTTATGATCAAAACCGTTTTCTAACTCCTCTATCGGCACATAACACATCAAACAGATAGCAGACAACACATTACACATAAGGTTTCCCACCCCAATTGATATCAAATCAAGTCTTGGGTTAAAAATGATTTTTCGGGAATTTTCTGGAAATTTTTAAACATTTTTCGGAATTAAAATCGATAAAAGAATCACTTTTCGGATAAATAATCAAGTCCCAAATACTTGAAATTGGACTTGAAATCATTCATAAACAATTATCGAGCCTTGAAAATAATTTGGAAAAATATTTTAAAGCTCGAAACTATTTTTCGGAATTTTTTTAAATCAAAAAGGATTAATTAAATCCAATCAATTAATCAATTAAAATCAATTAATAATTAATTAAAATAATTAATCAATTAATATTTAAATTAATTGACCAATTAAAATAATTAATTACTAATTAAAATTAATTAATAAACTAATTTAGATTTATTTTTGAATAAAGAAATAATTAAAAACTATTTTTGGAATTTAAAATAATTGAATAAAACAATTTTAGAAAATTAACTCAAAAGGTTTATTTTGTAAGTTTTTAAAACTTTATGGCAAGGGTGTAAAGTGTAACTTATAAAAATATCAGGGGTCAATTTGCCAGAAATGAAAACTTTAGGGGAAATATTGTTTCTTCTTCAAAACTTTGGGGGTTAATTGGCAGTTTTCCACTGCCACCGCCCCCAGCCGCCGGAACGACGCCGGCAAGCTGCCGGAGGCGTCACTTCTGCCCAGAACTTGCTCAAAAACTCCAGATTTGTTCTACACATTACCAGCAACACGCCTGTATCCTTATTTCTTACAAACAACACCTAAATTAGCCGGAAAACGCGACTGAAGTCGCGCCGCCGCCGTTGATTTCCAGACTCCGGCGAGCTTTCTACTGCCCCTTTGCCCAGTTTGACACCACAAAACGATTATACGAGCTATTATCTATCCAATGGTGCGCTTGGTTTCTACTCAGGTTAAACGAGTCAAAATCCCGACCAAAAATAAGAATTTTCCGGTGACTTTGTTCAAGAACACCAAGAACACAACCAAATAATCAAACCCACTTTTCTAGATGTTTCCGAACTCGAAATTCAACATATAATATACCAAAACGACGAGAAAAACACGTTCTACAACATGGAATCATCCAAACAATCAAACAATCACGTTTGCAAGAATTCACTATTTAAATCATAATAATTCGAATTTTAAAACTTCAATTACTCCCTACCTGTGAATCTCATGTTGTTTTTGATGATTGATTTGGGTTCTACTCTTCGATATCTTCGATTTGACTATATGCACGCTTGATTCTGACTCCAATAACACCTTCAAATCCTCGTTTGATTACGAAGAACGCAGCTCGGTTTCTCTCGGTATTTGTGAAAGGAAACTGGTGAAATGATTTTACGGGTGAAAATCAGCTATAGGAAAGTCTATTTATATTTACAAATAATTGGTACCCCTTTGGATCGTTTATGACATGAAAATACGTATTTAATAGCTTTATATTAATAAAGCGGGGTCCAATCGGTACTGGTTTTCAAGATAATCATCAAAACGGGGCTTTTTAATCAGTCATTAGTATGCGGGTCCCACTGCAATTATTACAAGATAAGGATGAATCAAAATATCTAGTTTCACGTTTATCGAGACAACCAGATAATTATCAACAATTAAAATACCTGAAAAACTCCGCCGGACCGACTACGGGGAAAACCGTACTCCGGATCGAAAAAGTCAAAACACGAAAAATGTCCGGAATATTGAAATTAGGCTAAAGGTGAGTTTTGTTGAAACTTCCGGGAAGAAAATTTGCTACCCCGTTACGAGTGGACGGTTTTACGGAAGTCAAATAATTAATAAATAAATATAAATATACGCAATTAAATCCGTAAATCGATTATAAAATCATCTAACATTCCATAAATCAATATGGAAATATCTAAATAAACTATATTTTCTCCTGAGCATATAGAAATTGAAATCTCGCGAATACGAACACATACGAGCATTCAGCTCAATAAACTAGATAACACAAAATTCACAAAATTCATATATTAATCATATAATAATCGTAACTCACCATAATTAATTAAACGAGCAAAACCACAAGTAACACTTAGTCACATACCACATATATTCACATAATATTCATCTAGAATTTTCAATAACAATATATGAAAATCAGTTTTGAAAATACAATTATTTATCCATAACACAATAACCCGGGGTTTAAATATAAAACTTTGAAAACTCATTAAATTGGAATAAAATATTAAATCTTATTCCCTTCTTTGAATAAAATCACTTTCATAATATTAAATAAATTTTAAAAAGTCCGGGTCATTACAGCTTCCAACTTCAATCTAGCCAATAATGAAGCAACAAGTTGTTTCCGGGCTCAAATGAGTCAAGAATGAAACTACAAGTGGATTCTAATTTTAAACAACCGAAAATAAATCTACAAGTTGTTTCCAAATTCAATCTAGTCAATAATAAAGCAACAAGTTGCTTCCGGCTCAAACGAGTCAAGAATGAAACTACAAGTTGGTTCTAATTTTAAACAACTGAAAATGAAGTTACAAGTTGATTCCAACTTCAAACGAGTCTGGAATGAAGCTACAAGTTGCTTCCAACTTCAATCTAGCCAATAATGAAGCAACAAGTTGTTTCCGGGCTCAAACGAGTCAAGAATGAAACTACAAGTTGATTCCAATTTTAAACAACCGAAAATCAAGCTACAAGTTGTTTCCAAATTCTATCTAGCCAATAATAAAGCAACAAGTTGTTTCCGGCTCAAACGAGTCAAGAATGAAACTACAAGTTGGTTCTAATTTTAAACAACTGAAAATGAAGCTACAAGTTGTTTTCAACTTCAAACGAGTCTGGAATGAAGCTACAAGTTGCTTCCAACTTCAATCTAGCCAATAATGAAGCAACAAGTTGTTTCCGGGCTCAAATGAGTCAAGAATGAAACTACAAGTTGATTCTAATTTTAAACAACCGAAAATAAAGCTACAAGTTGTTTCCAAATTCAATCTAGTCAGTAATAAAGCAACAAGCTGTTTCCGGCTCAAACGAGTCAAGAATGAAACTACAAGTTGGTTCTAATTTTAAACAACCGAAAATGAAGCTACAAGTTGATTCCAACTTCAAACGAGTCTGGAATGAAGCTACAAGTTGCTTCCAACTTCAATCTAGCCAATAATGAAGCAACAAGTTGTTTCCGGGCTCAAACGAGTCAAAAATGAAACTACAAGTTGATTCTAATTTTAAACAACCGAAAATCAAGCTACAAGTTGTTTCCAAATTCAATCTAGCCAATAATAAAGCAACAAGTTGTTTCCGGCTCAAACGAGTCAAGAATGAAACTACAAGTTGGTTTTAATTTTAAACAACTGTAAATGAAGCTACAAGTTGTTTTCAACTTCAAACGAGTCTGGAATGAAGCTACAAGTTGCTTCCAACTTCAATCTAGCCAATAATGAAGCAACAAGTTGTTTCCGGGCTCAAATGAGTCAAGAATGAAACTACAAGTGGATTCTAATTTTAAACAACCGAAAATAAAGCTACAAGTTGTTTCCAAATTCAATCTAGTCAATAATAAAGCAACAAGTTGCTTTCGGCTCAAACGAGTCAAGAATGAAACTACAAGTTGGTTCTAATTTTAAACAACCGAAAATGAAGCTACAAGTTGATTCCAACTTCAAACGAGTCTGGAATGAAGCTACAAGTTGCTTCCAACTTCAATCTAGCCAATAATGAAGCAACAAGTTGTTTCCGGGCTCAAACGAGTCAAAAATGAAACTACAAGTTGATTCTAATTTTAAACAACCGAAAATCAAGCTACAAGTTGTTTCCAAATTCAATCTAGCCAATAATAAAGCAACAAGTTGTTTCCGGCTCAAACGAGTCAAGAATGAAACTACAAGTTGGTTCTAATTTTAAACAACTGTAAATGAAGCTACAAGTTGTTTTCAACTTCAAACGAGTCTGGAATGAAGCTACAAGTTGCTTCCAACTTCAATCTAGCCAATAATGAAGCAACAAGTTGTTTCCGGGCTCAAATGAGTCAAGAATGAAACTACAAGTGGATTCTAATTTTAAACAACCGAAAATAAAGCTACAAGTTCTTTCCAAATTCAATCTAGTCAATAATAAAGCAACAAGTTGCTTTCGGCTCAAACGAGTCAAGAATGAAACTACAAGTTGGTTCTAATTTTAAACAACCGAAAATGAAGCTACAAGTTGATTCCAACTTCAAACGAGTCTGGAATGAAGCTACAAGTTGCTTCCAACTTCAATCTAGCCAATAATGAAGCAACAAGTTGTTTCCAGGCTCAAACGAGTCAAAAATGAAACTACAAGCTGATTCCAATTTTAAACAACCGAAAATCAAGCTACAAGTTGTTTCCAAATTCAATCTAGCCAATAATAAAGCAACAAGTTGTTTCCGGCTCAAACGAGTCAAGAATGAAACTACAAGTTGGTTCTAATTTTAAACAACTGAAAATGAAGCTACAAGTTGATTCCAACTTCAAACGAGTCTGGAATGAAGCTACAAGTTGCTTCCAACTTCAATCTAGCCAATAATGAAGCAACAAGTTGTTTCCGGGCTCAAACGAGTCAAGAATGAAACTACAAGTTGATTCCAATTTTAAACAACCGAAAATCAAGCTACAAGTTGTTTCCAAATTCAATCTAGCCAATAATAAAGCAACAAGTTGTTTCCGGCTCAAATGAGTCAAGAATGAAACTACAAGTTGGTTCTAATTTTAAACAACTGAAAATGAAGCTACAAGTTGTTTTCAACTTCAAACGAGTCTGGAATGAAGCTACAAGTTGCTTCCAACTTCAATCTAGCCAATAATGAAGCAACAAGTTGTTTCCGGGCTCAAATGAGTCAAGAATGAAACTACAAGTTGATTCTAATTTTAAACAACCGAAAATAAAGCTACAAGTTGTTTCCAAATTCAATCTAGTCAGTAATAAAGCAACAAGCTGTTTCCGGCTCAAACGAGTCAAGAATGAAACTACAAGTTGGTTCTAATTTTAAACAACGGAAAATGAAGCTACAAGTTGTTTTCAACTTCAAACGAGTCTGGAATGAAGCTACAAGTTGCTTCCAACTTCAATCTAGCCAATAATGAAGCAACAAGTTGTTTCCGGGCTCAAATGAGTCAAGAATGAAACTACAAGTGGATTCTAATTTTAAACAACCGAAAATAAAGCTACAAGTTGTTTCCAAATTCAATCTAGTCAATAATAAAGCAACAAGTTGCTTCCGGCTCAAACGAGTCAAGAATGAAACTACAAGTTGGTTCTAATTTTAAACAACCGAAAATGAAGCTACAAGTTGATTCCAACTTCAAACGAGTCTGGAATGAAGCTACAAGTTGCTTCCAACTTCAATCTAGCCAATAATGAAGCAACAAGTTGTTTCCAGGCTCAAACGAGTCAAAAATGAAACTACAAGCTGATTCCAATTTTAAACAACCGAAAATCAAGCTACAAGTTGTTTCCAAATTCAATCTAGCCAATAATAAAGCAACAAGTTGTTTCCGGCTCAAACGAGTCAAGAATGAAACTACAAGTTGGTTCTAATTTTAAACAACTGAAAATGAAGCTACAAGTTGATTCCAACTTCAAACGAGTCTGGAATGAAGCTACAAGTTGCTTCCAACTTCAATCTAGCCAATAATGAAGCAACAAGTTGTTTCCGGGCTCAAACGAGTCAAGAATGAAACTACAAGTTGATTCCAATTTTAAACAACCGAAAATCAAGCTACAAGTTGTTTCCAAATTCAATCTAGCCAATAATAAAGCAACAAGTTGTTTCCGGCTCAAACGAGTCAAGAATGAAACTACAAGTTGGTTCTAATTTTAAACAACTGAAAATGAAGCTACAAGTTGTTTTCAACTTCAAACGAGTCTGGAATGAAGCTACAAGTTGCTTCCAATTTCAATCTAGCCAATAATGAAGCAACAAGTTGTTTCCGGGCTCAAATGAGTCAAGAATGAAACTACAAGTTGATTCTAATTTTAAACAACCGAAAATAAAGCTACAAGTTGTTTCCAAATTCAATCTAGTCAGTAATAAAGCAACAAGCTGTTTCCGGCTCAAACGAGTCAAGAATGAAACTACAAGTTGGTTCTAATTTTAAACAACGGAAAATGAAGCTACAAGTTGTTTTCAACTTCAAACGAGTCTGGAATGAAGCTACAAGTTGCTTCCAACTTCAATCTAGCCAATAATGAAGCAACAAGTTGTTTCCGGGCTCAAATGAGTCAAGAATGAAACTACAAGTTGATTCTAATTTTAAACAACCGAAAATAAAGCTACAAGTTGTTTCCAAATTCAATCTAGTCAATAATAAAGCAACAAGTTGTTTCAGGCTCAAACGAGTCAAGAATGAAACTACAAGTTGGTTCTAATTTTAAACAACCAAAAATGAAGTTACAAGTTGTTTTCAACTTCAAAAGAGTCTAGAATGAAGCTACAAGTTGCTTCCAACTTCAATCTATCCAATAATGAAGCAACAAGTTGTTTCCGGGCTCAACCGAGTCAAGATTGAAACTACAAGTTGATTCTAATTTTAAAAAACCGAAAATGAAGCTACAAATTGTTTCCAAATTCAATCTAACCAATAATAAAGCAACAAGTTCTTCCCGACTCAAACGAGTCAAGAATGAAACTACAAGTTGGTTCTAATTATAAACAACCGAAAATGAAGCTACAAGTTGATTTCAACATCAAACGAGTCTGGAATGAAGCTACAAGTTGCTTCCAACTTCAATCTAGCCAATAATGAAGCAACAAGTTGTTTCCGGGCTCAAACGAGTCAAGAATGAAACTACAAGTTGATTCTAATTTTAAACAACCAAAAATCAAGCTACAAGTTGTTTCCAAATTCAATCTAGCCAATAATAAAGCAACAAGTTGTTTCCGGCTCAAACGAGTCAAGAATGAAACTACAAGTTGGTTCTAATTTTAAACAACTGAAAATGAAGCTACAAGTTGATTCCAACTTCAAACGAGTCTGGAATGAAGCTACAAGTTGCTTCCAACTTCAATCTAGCCAATAATGAAGCAACAAGTTGTTTCCGGGCTCAAACGAGTCAAGAATGAAACTACAAGTTGATTCTAATTTTAAACAACCGAAAATCAAGCTACAAGTTGTTTCCAAATTCAATCTAGCCAATAATAAAGCAACAAGTTGTTTCCGGCTCAAACGAGTCAAGAATTAAACTACAAGTTGGTTCTAATTTTAAACAACCGAAAATGAAGCTACAAGTTGATTCCAACTTCAAACGAGTCTGGAATGAAGCTACAAGTTGCTTCCAACTTCAATCTAGCCAATAAAGAAGCAACAAGTTGTTTCCGGGCTCAAACGAGTCAAAAATGAAACTACAAGTTGATTCTAATTTTAAACAACCGAAAATCAAGCTACAAGTTGTTTCCAAATTCAATCTAGTCAATAATAAAGCAACAAGTTGTTTCAGGCTCAAACGAGTCAAGAATAAAACTACAAGTTGCTTCTAATTTTAAACAACCGAAAATGAAGCTACAAGTTGTTTCCAAATTCAATCTAGCCAATAATAAAGCAACAAGTTGTTTCCGGCTCAAACGAGTCAAGAATGAAACTACAAGTTGGTTCTAATTTTAAACAACTGAAAATGAAGCTACAAGTTGATTCCAACTTCAAACGAGTCTGGAATGAAGCTACAAGTTGCTTCCAACTTCAATCTAGCCAATAATGAAGCAGCAAGTTGTTTCCGGGCTCAAATGAGTCAAGAATGAAACTACAAGTTGATTCTAATTTTAAACAACCGAAAATCAAGCTACAAGTTGTTTCCAAATTCAATCTAGCCAATAATAAAGCAACAAGTTGTTTCCGGCTCAAACGAGTCAAAAATGAAACTACAAGTTGGTTCTAATTTTAAACAACCGAAAATGAAGCTACAAGTTGATTCCAACTTCAAACGAGTCTGGAATGAAGCTACAAGTTGCTTCCAACTTCAATCTAGCCAATAATGAAGCAACAAGTTGTTTCCGGGCTCAAACGAGTCAAAAATGAAACTACAAGTTGATTCTAATTTTAAACAACCGAAAATCAAGCTACAAGTTGTTTCCAAATTCAATCTAGCCAATAATAAAGCAACAAGTTGTTTCCGGCTCAAACGAGTGAAGAATGAAACTACAAGTTGGTTCTAATTTTAAACAACTGTAAATGAAGCTACAAGTTGTTTTCAACTTCAAACGAGTCTGGAATGAAGCTACAAGTTGCTTCCAACTTCAATCTAGCCAATAATGAAGCAACAAGTTGTTTCCGGGCTCAAATGAGTCAAGAATGAAACTACAAGTGGATTCTAATTTTAAACAACCGAAAATAAAGCTACAAGTTGTTTCCAAATTCAATCTAGTCAATAATAAAGCAACAAGTTGCTTCCGGCTCAAACGAGTCAAGAATGAAACTACAAGTTGGTTCTAATTTTAAACAACCGAAAATGAAGCTACAAGTTGATTCCAACTTCAAACGAGTCTGGAATGAAGCTACAAGTTGCTTCCAACTTCAATCTAGCCAATAATGAAGCAACAAGTTGTTTCCGGGCTCAAACGAGTCAAGAATGAAACTACAAGTTGATTCTAATTTTAAACAACCGAAAATCAAGCTACAAGTTGTTTCCAAATTCAATCTAGTCAGTAATAAAGCAACAAGCTGTTTCCGGCTCAAACGAGTCAAGAATGAAACTACAAGTTGGTTCTAATTTTAAACAACGGAAAATGAAGCTACAAGTTGTTTGCAACTTCAAACGAGTCTGGAATGAAGCTGCAAGTTGCTTCCAACTTCAATCTAGCCAATAATGAAGCAACAAGTTGTTTCCGGGCTCAAACGAGTCAAGAATGAAACTACAAGTTGATTCTAATTTTAAACAACCGAAAATCAAGCTACAAGTTGTTTCCAAATTCAATCTAGCCAATAATAAAGCAACAAGTTGTTTCCGGCTCAAACGAGTCAAGAATTAAACTACAAGTTGGTTCTAATTTTAAACAACCGAAAATGAAGCTACAAGTTGATTCCAACTTCAAACGAGTCTGGAATGAAGCTACAAGTTGCTTCCAACTTCAATCTAGCCAATAAAGAAGCAACAAGTTGTTTCCGGGCTCAAACGAGTCAAAAATGAAACTACAAGTTGATTCTAATTTTAAACAACCGAAAATCAAGCTACAAGTTGTTTCCAAATTCAATCTAGTCAATAATAAAGCAACAAGTTGTTTCAGGCTCAAACGAGTCAAGAATAAAACTACAAGTTGCTTCTAATTTTAAACAACCGAAAATGAAGCTACAAGTTGTTTCCAAATTCAATCTAGCCAATAATAAAGCAACAAGTTGTTTCCGGCTCAAACGAGTCAAGAATGAAACTACAAGTTGGTTCTAATTTTAAACAACGGAAAATGAAGCTACAAGTTGTTTTCAACTTCAAACGAGTCTGGAATGAAGCTGCAAGTTGCTTCCAACTTCAATCTAGCCAATAATGAAGCAACAAGTTGTTTCCGGGCTCAAATGAGTCAAGAATGAAACTACAAGTTGATTCTAATTTTAAACAACCGAAAATAAAGCTACAAGTTGTTTCCAAATTCAATCTAGTCAGTAACAAAGCAACAAGCTGTTTCCGGCTCAAACGAGTCAAGAATGAAACTACAAGTTGGTTCTAATTTTAAACAACGGAAAATGAAGCTACAAGTTGTTTTCAACTTCAAACGAGTCTGGAATGAAGCTACAAGTTGCTTCCAACTTCAATCTAGCCAATAATGAAGCAACAAGTTGTTTCCGGGCTCAAATGAGTCAAGAATGAAACTACAAGTTGATTCTAATTTTAAACAACCGAAAATAAAGCTACAAGTTGTTTCCAAATTCAATCTAGTCAATAATAAAGCAACAAGTTGTTTCAGGCTCAAACGAGTCAAGAATGAAACTACAAGTTGGTTCTAATTTTAAACAACCAAAAATGAAGTTACAAGTTGTTTTCAACATCAAACGAGTCTGGAATGAAGCTACAAGTTGCTTCCAACTTCAATCTAGCCAATAATGAAGCAACAAGTTGTTTCCGGGCTCAAACGAGTCAAGAATGAAACTACAAGTTGATTCTAATTTTAAACAACCGAAAATCAAGCTACAAGTTGTTTCCAAATTCAATCTAGCCAATAATAAAGCAACAAGTTGTTTCCGGCTCAAACGAGTCAAGAATTAAACTACAAGTTGGTTCTAATTTTAAACAACCGAAAATGAAGCTACAAGTTGATTCCAACTTCAAACGAGTCTGGAATGAAGCTACAAGTTGCATCCAACTTCAATCTAGCCAATAAAGAAGCAACAAGTTGTTTCCGGGCTCAAACGAGTCAAAAATGAAACTACAAGTTGATTCTAATTTTAAACAACCGAAAATCAAGCTACAAGTTGTTTCCAAATTCAATCTAGTCAATAATAAAGCAACAAGTTGTTTCAGGCTCAAACGAGTCAAGAATAAAACTACAAGTTGCTTCTAATTTTAAACAACCGAAAATTAAGCTACAAGTTGTTTCCAAATTCAATCTAGCCAATAATAAAGCAACAAGTTGTTTCCGGCTCAAACGAGTCAAGAATGAAACTACAAGTTGGTTCTAATTTTAAACAACTGAAAATGAAGCTACAAGTTGATTCCAACTTCAAACGAGTCTGGAATGAAGCTACAAGTTGCTTCCAACTTCAATCTAGCCAATAATGAAGCAACAAGTTGTTTCCGGGCTCAAATGAGTCAAGAATGAAACTAAAAGTTGATTCTAATTTTAAACAACAGAAAATCAAGCTACAAGTTGTTTCCAAATTCAATCTAGTCAGTAACAAAGCAACAAGCTGTTTCCGGCTCAAACGAGTCAAGAATGAAACTACAAGTTGGTTCTAATTTTAAACAACGGAAAATGAAGCTACAAGTTGTTTTCAACTTCAAACGAGTCTGGAATGAAGCTACAAGTTGCTTCCAACTTCAATCTAGCCAATAATGAAGCAACAAGTTGTTTCCGGGCTCAAATGAGTCAAGAATGAAACTACAAGTTGATTCTAATTTTAAACAACCGAAAATAAAGCTACAAGTTGTTTCCAAATTCAATCTAGTCAATAATAAAGCAACAAGTTGTTTCAGGCTCAAACGAGTCAAGAATGAAACTACAAGTTGGTTCTAATTTTAAACAACCAAAAATGAAGTTACAAGTTGTTTTCAACATCAAACGAGTCTGGAATGAAGCTACAAGTTGCTTCCAACTTCAATCTAGCCAATAATGAAGCAACAAGTTGTTTCCGGGCTCAAACGAGTCAAGAATGAAACTACAAGTTGATTCTAATTTTAAACAACCGAAAATCAAGCTACAAGTTGTTTCCAAATTCAATCTAGCCAATAATAAAGCAACAAGTTGTTTCCGGCTCAAACGAGTCAAGAATTAAACTACAAGTTGGTTCTAATTTTAAACAACCGAAAATGAAGCTACAAGTTGATTCCAACTTCAAACGAGTCTGGAATGAAGCTACAAGTTGCATCCAACTTCAATCTAGCCAATAAAGAAGCAACAAGTTGTTTCCGGGCTCAAACGAGTCAAAAATGAAACTACAAGTTGATTCTAATTTTAAACAACCGAAAATCAAGCTACAAGTTGTTTCCAAATTCAATCTAGTCAATAATAAAGCAACAAGTTGTTTCAGGCTCAAACGAGTCAAGAATAAAACTACAAGTTGCTTCTAATTTTAAACAACCGAAAATTAAGCTACAAGTTGTTTCCAAATTCAATCTAGCCAATAATAAAGCAACAAGTTGTTTCCGGCTCAAACGAGTCAAGAATGAAACTACAAGTTGGTTCTAATTTTAAACAACTGAAAATGAAGCTACAAGTTGATTCCAACTTCAAACGAGTCTGGAATGAAGCTACAAGTTGCTTCCAACTTCAATCTAGCCAATAATGAAGCAACAAGTTGTTTCCGGGCTCAAATGAGTCAAGAATGAAACTAAAAGTTGATTCTAATTTTAAACAACCGAAAATCAAGCTACAAGTTGTTTCCAAATTCAATCTAGCCAATAATAAAGCAACAAGTTGTTTCCGGCTCAAACGAGTCAAGAATGAAACTACAAGTTGGTTCTAATTTTAAACAACCGAAATGAAGCTACAAGTTGATTCCAACTTCAAACGAGTCTGGAATGAAGCTACAAGTTGCTTCCAACTTCAATCTAGCCAATAATGAAGCAACAAGTTGTTTCCGGGCTCAAACGAGTCAAAAATGAAACTACAAGTTGATTCTAATTTTAAACAACCGAAAATCAAGCTACAAGTTGTTTCCAAATTCAATCTAGCCAATAATTAAGCAACAAGTTGTTTCCGGCTCAAACGAGTGAAGAATGAAACTACAAGTTGGTTCTAATTTTAAACAACTGTAAATGAAGCTACAAGTTGTTTTCAACTTCAAACGAGTCTGGAATGAAGCTACAAGTTGCTTCCAACTTCAATCTAGCCAATAATGAAGCAACAAGTTGTTTCCGGGCTCAAAGGAGTCAAGAATGAAACTACAAGTGGATTCTAATTTTAAACAACCGAAAATAAAGCTACAAGTTGTTTCCAAATTCAATCTAGTCAATAATAAAGCAACAAGTTGCTTCCGGCTCAAACGAGTCAAGAATGAAACTACAAGTTGGTTCTAATTTTAAACAACCGAAAATGAAGCTACAAGTTGATTCCAACTTCAAACGAGTCTGGAATGAAGCTACAAGTTGCTTCCAACTTCAATCTAGCCAATAATGAAGCAACAAGTTGTTTCCGGGCTCAAACGAGTCAAGAATGAAACTACAAGTTGATTCTAATTTTAAACAACCGAAAATCAAGCTACAAGTTGTTTCCAAATTCAATCTAGCCAATAATAAAGCAACAAGTTGTTCCCGACTCAAACGAGTCAAGAATGAAACTACAAGTTGGTTCTAATTTTAAACAACCGAAAATGAAGCTACAAGTTGTTTTCAACATCAAACGAGTCTGGAATGAAGCTACAAGTTGCTTCCAACTTCAATCTAGCCAATAATGAAGCAACAAGTTGTTTCCGGGCTCAAACGAGTCAAGAATGAAACTACAAGTTGATTCTAATTTTAAACAACCGAAAATCAAGCTACAAGTTGTTTCCAAATTCAATCTAGCCAATAATAAAGCAACAAGTTGTTTCCGGCTCAAACGAGTCAAGAATGAAACTACAAGTTGGTTCTAATTTTAAACAACTGAAAATGAAGCTACAAGTTGATTCCAACTTCAAACGAGTCTGGAATGAAGCTACAAGTTGCTTCCAACTTCAATCTAGCCAATAATGAAGCAACAAGTTGTTTCCGGGCTCAAACGAGTCAAGAATGAAACTACAAGTTGATTCTAATTTTAAACAACCGAAAATCAAGCTACAAGTTGTTTCCAAATTCAATCTAGCCAATAATAAAGCAACAAGTTGTTTCCGGCTCAAACGAGTCAAGAATTAAACTACAAGTTGGTTCTAATTTTAAACAACCGAAAATGAAGCTACAAGTTGATTCCAACTTCAAACGAGTCTGGAATGAATCTACAAGTTGCTTCCAACTTCAATCTAGCCAATAATGAAGCAACAAGTTGTTTCCGGGCTCAAACGAGTCAAAAATGAAACTACAAGTTGATTCTAATTTTAAACAACCGAAAATCAAGCTACAAGTTGTTTCCAAATTCAATCTAGCCATTAATAAAGCAACAAGTTGTTTCCGGCTCAAACGAGTCAAGAATGAAACTACAAGTTGGTTCTAATTTTAAACAACTGTAAATGAAGCTACAAGTTGTTTCAACTTCAAACGAGTCTGGAATGAAGCTACAAGTTGCTTCCAACTTCAATCTAGCCAATAATGAAGCAACAAGTTGTTTCCGGGCTCAAATGAGTCAAGAATGAAACTACAAGTTGATTCTAATTTTAAACAACCGAAAATAAAGCTACAAGTTGTTTCCAAATTCAATCTAGTCAATAATAAAGCAACAAGTTGCTTCCGGCTCAAACGAGTCAAGAATGAAACTACAAGTTGGTTCTAATTTTAAACAACCGAAAATGAAGCTACAAGTTGATTCCAACTTCAACGAGTCTGGAATGAAGCTACAAGTTGCTTCCAACTTCAATCTAGCCAATAATGAAGCAACAAGTTGTTTCCAGGCTCAAACGAGTCAAAAATGAAACTACAAGCTGATTCCAATTTTAAACAACCGAAAATCAAGCTACAAGTTGTTTCCAAATTCAATCTAGCCAATAATAAAGCAACAAGTTGTTTCCGGCTCAAACGAGTCAAGAATGAAACTACAAGTTGGTTCTAATTTTAAACAACTGAAAATGAAGCTACAAGTTGATTCCAACTTCAAACGAGTCTGGAATGAAGCTACAAGTTGCTTCCAACTTCAATCTAGCCAATAATGAAGCAACAAGTTGTTTCCGGGCTCAAACGAGTCAAGAATGAAACTACAATTTGATTCTAATTTTAAACAACCGAAAATCAAGCTACAAGTTGTTTCCAAATTCAATCTAGCCAATAATAAAGCAACAAGTTGTTTCCGGCTCAAACGAGTCAAGAATGAAACTACAAGTTGGTTCTAATTTTAAACAACTGAAAATGAAGCTACAAGTTGTTTTCAACTTCAAACGAGTCTGGAATGAAGCTACAAGTTGCTTCCAACTTCAATCTAGCCAATAATGAAGCAACAAGTTGTTTCCGGGCTCAAATGAGTCAAGAATGAAACTACAAGTTGATTTTAATTTTAAACAACCGAAAATAAAGCTACAAGTTGTTTCCAAATTCAATCTAGTCAGTAATAAAGCAACAAGCTGTTTCCGGCTCAAACGAGTCAAGAATGAAACTACAAGTTGGTTCTAATTTTAAACAACGGAAAATGAAGCTACAAGTTGTTTTCAACTTCAAACGAGTCTGGAATGAAGCTACAAGTTGCTTCCAACTTCAATCTAGCCAATAATGAAGCAACAAGTTGTTTCCGGGCTCAAATGAGTCAAGAATGAAACTACAAGTTGATTCTAATTTTAAACAACCGAAAATAAAGCTACAAGTTGTTTCCAAATTCAATCTAGTCAATAATAAAGCAACAAGTTGTTTCAGGCTCAAACGAGTCAAGAATGAAACTACAAGTTGGTTCTAAGTTTAAACAACCAAAAATGAAGTTACAAGTTGTTTTCAACATCAAACGAGTCTGGAATGAAGCTACAAGTTGCTTCCAACTTCAATCTAGCCAATAATGAAGCAAAAAGTTGTTTCCGGGCTCAAATGAGTCAAGAATGAAACTACAAGCTGATTCTAATTTTAAACAACTGAAAATGAAGCTACAAGTTGTTTCCAAATTCAATCTAGCCAATAATGAAGCAACAAGTTGTTTCCGGGCTCAAACGAGTCAAGAATGAAACTACAAGTTGATTCTAATTTTAAACAACCGAAAATCAAGCTACAAGTTGTTTCCAAATTCAATCTAGCCAATAATAAAGCAACAAGTTGTTTCCGGCTCAAACGAGTCAAGAATGAAACTACAAGTTGGTTCTAATTTTAAACAACTGAAAATGAAGCTACAAGTTGTTTTCAACTTCAAACGAGTCTGGAATGAAGCTACAAGTTGCTTCCAACTTCAATCTAGCCAATAATGAAGCAACAAGTTGTTTCCAGGCTCAAACGAGTCAAAAATGAAACTACAAGCTGATTCCAATTTTAAACAACCGAAAATCAAGCTACAAGTTGTTTCCAAATTCAATCTAGCCAATAATGAAGCAACAAGTTGTTTCCGTGCTCAAACGAGTCAAGAATGAAACTACAAGTTGATTCTAATTTTAAACAACCGAAAATAAAGCTACAAGTTGTTTCCAAATTCAATCTAGTCAATAATAAAGCAACAAGTTGCTTCCGGCTCAAACGAGTCAAGAATGAAACTACAAGTTGGTTCTAATTTTAAACAACCGAAAATGAAGCTACAAGTTGATTCCAACTTCAAACGAGTCTGGAATGAAGCTACAAGTTGCTTCCAACTTCAATCTAGCCAATAATGAAGCAACAAGTTGTTTCCAGGCTCAACGAGTCAAAAATGAAACTACAAGCTGATTCCAATTTTAAACAACCGAAATCAAGCTACAAGTTGTTTCCAAATTCAATCTAGCCAATAATAAAGCAACAAGTTGTTTCCGGCTCAAACGAGTCAAGAATGAAACTACAAGTTGGTTCTAATTTTAAACAACTGAAAATGAAGCTACAAGTTGATTCCAACTTCAAACGAGTCTGGAATGAAGCTACAAGTTGCTTCCAACTTCAATCTAGCCAATAATGAAGCAACAAGTTGTTTCCGGTCTCAAACGAGTCAAGAATGAAACTACAAGTTGATTCTAATTTTAAACAACCGAAAATAAGCTACAACTTGTTTCCAAATTCAATCTAGCCAATAATAAAGCAACAAGTTGTTTCCGGCTCAAACGAGTCGAGAATGAAACTACAAGTTGGTTCTAATTTTAAACAACTGAAAATGAAGCTACAAGTTGTTTTCAACTTCAAACGAGTCTGGAATGAAGCTACAAGTTGCTTCCAACTTCAATCTAGACAATAATGAAGCAACAAGTTGTTTCCGGGCTCAAATGAGTCAAGAATGAAACTACAAGTTGATTCTAATTTTAAACAACCGAAAATAAAGCTACAAGTTGTTTCCAAATTCAATCTAGTCAATAATAAAGCAACAAGTTCCTTCCGGCTCAAACGAGTCAAGAATGAAACTACAAGTTGGTTCTAATTTTAAACAACCGAAAATGAAGCTACAAGTTGAATCCAACTTCAAACGAGTCTGGAATGAAGCTACAAGTTGCTTCCAACTTCAATCTAGCCAA
Source organism: Daucus carota subsp. sativus (assembly GCF_001625215.2). Taxonomy (NCBI): domain Eukaryota; kingdom Viridiplantae; phylum Streptophyta; class Magnoliopsida; order Apiales; family Apiaceae; genus Daucus; species Daucus carota. The sequence goes on from NC_030384.2 coordinate 16,477,220, forward strand.
TAATGAAGCAACAAGTTGTTTCCAGGCTCAAACGAGTCAAAAATAAAACTACAAGCCGATTTCAATTTTAAACAACCGAAAATCAAGCTACAAGTTGTTTCCAATTTCAATCTAGCCAATAATAAAGCAACAAGTTGTTTCCGGCTCAACGAGTCAAGAATGAAACTACAAGTTGGTTCTAATTTTAAACAACTGAAATGAAGCTACAAGTTGATTCCAACTTCAAACGAGTCTGGAATGAAGCTACAAGTTGCTTCCAACTTCAATCTAGCCAATAATGAAGCAACAAGTTGTTTCCGGGCTCAAACGAGTCAAGAATGAAACTACAAGTTGATTCTAATTTTAAACAACCGAAAATCAAGATACAAGTTGTTTCCAAATTCAATCTAGCCAATAATAAAGCAACAAGTTGTTTCCGGCTCAAACGAGTCAAGAATGAAACTACAAGTTGGTTCTAATTTTAAACAACTGAAAATGAAGCTACAAGTTGTTTTCAACTTCAAACGAGTCTGGAATGAAGCTACAAGTTGCTTCCAACTTCAATCTAGCCAATAATGAAGCAACAAGTTGTTTCCGGGCTCAAATGAGTCAAGAATGAAACTACAAGTGATTCTAATTTTAAACAACCGAAAATAAAGCTACAAGTTGTTTCCAAATTCAATCTAGTCAAGTAATAAAGCAACAAGCTGTTTCCGGCTCAAACGAGTCAAGAATGAAACTACAAGTTGGTTCTAATTTTAAACAACGGAAAATGAAGATACAAGTTGTTTTCAACTTCAAACGAGTCTGGAATGAAGCTACAAGTTGTTTCCAACTTCAATCTAGCCAATAATGAAGCAACAAGTTGTTTCCGGGCTCAAATGAGTCAAGAATGAAACTACAAGTTGATTCTAATTTTAAACAACCGAAAATAAAGCTACAAGTTGTTTCCAAATTCAATCTAGTCAATAATAAAGCAAAAAGTTGTTTCAGGCTCAAACGAGTCAAGAATGAAACTACAAGTTGGTTCTAATTTTTAAACAACCAAAAATGAAGTTACAAAGTTGTTTTCAACATCAAACGAGTCTGGAATGAAGCTAAAAGTTGCTTCCAACTTCAATCTAGCCCAATAATGAAGCAAAAAGTTGTTTCCGGGCTCAAATGAGTCAAGAATGAACTACAAGCTGATTCTAATTTTAAACAACTGAAAATGAAGCTACAAGTTGTTTCCAAATTCAATCTAGCCAATAATGAAGCAACAAGTTGTTTCCGGGCTCAAACGAGTCAAGAATGAAACTACAAGTTGATTCTAATTTTAAACAACCGAAATCAAGCTACAAGTTGTTTCCAAATTTAATCTAGCCAATAATAAAGCAACAAGTTGTTTCCGGCTCAAACGAGTCAAGAATGAAACTACAAGTGGTTCTAATTTTAAACAACTGAAAATGAAGCTACAAGTTGTTTCAACTTCAAACGAGTCTGGAATGAAGCTACAAGTTGCTTCCAACTTCAATTTAGCCAATAATGAAGCAACAAGTTGTTTCCGGGCTCAAATGAGTCAAGAATGAAACTACAAGTTGATTCTAATTTTAAACAACCGAAAATAAAGCTACAAGTTGTTTCCAAATTCAATCTAGTCAGTAATAAAGCAACAAGCTGTTTCGGCTCAAACGAGTCAAGAATGAAACTACAAGTTGGTTCTAATTTTAAACAACGGAAAATGAAGCTACAAGTTGTTTTCAACTTCAAACGAGTTGGAATGAAGCTACAAGTTGCTTCCAACTTCAATTTAGCCAATAATGAAGAAAAAAGTTGTTTCCGGGCTCAACTGAGTCAAGAATGAAACTACAGTTGATTCTAATTTTAAACAACCGAAATAAAGCTACAAGTTGTTTCCAATTCAATCTAGTCCAATAATAAGCAACAAGTTGTTTCAGGCTCGAACCGTCAAGAATGAAACTACACAGTTGGTTCTAATTTTACCAACCAAAAATGAAGTTACAAGTGGTTTTCAACTTCAAAAGAGTCTGGAATGAAGCTACAAGTTGCTTCCAACTTCAATCTATCCAATAATGAAGCAACAAGTTGTTTTCGGGCTCAAACGAGTCAAGATTGAAACTACAAGTGATTCTAATTTTAAAAAACCGAAAATGAAGCTACAAATTGGTTCCAAATTCAACTAACCAATAATAAGCAACAAGGTGTTCCCGACTCAAACGAGTCAAGAATGAAACTACAAGTGGTTCTAATTTTTAAACAACCGAAAATGAAGCTACAAGTTGATTCCAACTTCAAACGAGTCTGGGAAATGAAGCTACAAGTTGCTTCCAACTTCAATCTAGCCAATAATGAAGCAACAAGTTGTTTCCGGGCTCAAACGAGTCAAGAATGAAACTACAAGTTGATTCTAATTTTAAACAACCGAAAATCAAGCTACAAGTTGTTTCCAAATTCAATCTAGCCAATAATAAAGCAACAAGTTGTTTCCGGCTCAAACGAGTCAAGAATGAAACTACAAGTTGGTTCTAATTTTAAACAACCGAAAATGAAGCTACAAGTTGTTTCAACTTCAAACGAGTCTGGAATGAAGCTACAAGTTGCTTCCAACTTCAATCTAGCCAATAATGAAGCAACAAGTTGTTTCCGGGCTCAAACGAGTCAAGAATGAAACTACAAGTTGATTCTAATTTTAAACAACCGAAAATCAAGCTACAAGTTGTTTCCAAATTCAATCTAGCCAATAATAAAGCAACAAGTTGTTTCCGGCTCAAACGAGTCAAGAATGAAACTACAAGTTGGTTCTAATTTTAAACAACCGAAAATGAAGCTACAAGTTGTTTCCAACTTCAAACGAGTCTGGAATGAAGCTACAAGTTGTTCCAACTTCAAACGAGTCTGGAATGAAGCTACAAGTTGCTTCCAACTTCAATCTAGCCAATAATGAAGCAACAAGTTGTTTCCGGGCTCAAACGAGTCAAGAATGAAACTACAAGTTGATTCTAATTTTAAACAACCGAAAATCAAGCTACAAGTTGTTTCCAAATTCAATCTAGCCAATAATAAAGCAACAAGTTGTTTCCGGCTCAAACGAGTCAAGAATGAAACTACAAGTTGGTTCTAATTTTAAACAACCGAAAATGAAGCTACAAGTTGTTTTCAACTTCAAACGAGTCTGGAATGAAGCTACAAGTTGCTTCCAACTTCAATCTAGCCAATAATGAAGCAACAAGTTGTTTCCCGGCTCAAACGAGTCAAAATGAAACTACAAGTTGATTCTAATTTTAAACAACCGAAAATAAGCTACAAGTTGTTTCCAAATTCAATCTAGCCAATAATAAAGCAACAAGTTGTTTCCGGCTCAAACGAGTCAAGAATGAAACTACAAGTTGGTTCTAATTTTAAACAACTGAAAATGAAGCTACAAGTTGATTCCAACTTCAAACGAGTCTGGAATGAAGCTACAAGTTGATTCCAACTTCAAACGAGTCTGGAATGAAGCTACAAGTTGCTTCCAACTTCAATCTAGCCAATAATGAAGCAACAAGTTGTTTCCGGGCTCAAACGAGTCAAGAATGAAACTACAAGTTGATTCTAATTTTAAACAACCGAAAATCAAGCTACAAGTTGTTTCCAAATTCAATCTAGCCAATAATAAAGCAACAAGTTGTTTCCGGCTCAAACGAGTCAAGAATGAAACTACAAGTTGGTTCTAATTTTAAACAACCGAAAATGAAGCTACAAGTTGTTTTCAACTTCAAACGAGTCTGGAATGAAGCTACAAGTTGCTTCCAACTTCAATCTAGCCAATAATGAAGCAACAAGTTGTTTCCGGGCTCAAACGAGTCAAGAATGAAACTACAAGTTGATTCTAATTTTAAACAACCGAAAATAAGCTACAAGTTGTTTCCAAATTCAATCTAGTCAATAATAAAGCAACAAGTTGTTTCCGGCTCAAACGAGTCAAGAATGAAACTACAAGTTGGTTCTAATTTTAAACAACCGAAAATGAAGCTACAAGTTGTTTCCAACTTCAAACGAGTCTGGAATGAAGCTACAAGTTGCTTCCAACTTCAATCTAGCCAATAATGAAGCAACAAGTTGTTTCCGGGCTCAAACGAGTCAAAATGAAACTACAAGTTGATTCTAATTTTAAACAACCGAAAATGAAGCTACAAGTTGTTTCCAAATTCAATCTAGCCAATAATAAAGCAACAAGTTGTTTCCGGCTCAAACGAGTCAAGAATGAAACTACAAGTTGGTTCTAATTTTAAACAACCGAAAATGAAGCTACAAGTTGTTTTCAACTTCAAACGAGTCTGGAATGAAGCTACAAGTTGCTTCCAACTTCAATCTAGCCAATAATGAAGCAACAAGTTGTTTCCGGGCTCAAACGAGTCAAGAATGAAACTACAAGTTGATTCTAATTTTAAACAACCGAAAATCAAGCTACAAGTTGTTTCCAAATTCAATCTAGCCAATAATAAAGCAACAAGTTGTTTCCGGCTCAAACGAGTCAAGAATGAAACTACAAGTTGGTTCTAATTTTAAACAACCGAAAATGAAGCTACAAGTTGTTTTCAACTTCAAACGAGTCTGGAATGAAGCTACAAGTTGCTTCCAACTTCAATCTAGCCAATAATGAAGCAACAAGTTGTTTCCGGGCTCAAACGAGTCAAGAATGAAACTACAAGTTGATTCTAATTTTAAACAACCGAAAATAAAGCTACAAGTTGTTTCCAAATTCAATCTAGTCAATAATAAAGCAACAAGTTGTTTCCGGCTCAAACGAGTCAAGAATGAAACTACAAGTTGGTTCTAATTTTAAACAACGGAAAATGAAGCTACAAGTTGTTTTCAACTTCAAACGAGTCTGGAATGAAGCTACAAGTTGCTTCCAACTTCAATCTAGCCAATAATGAAGCAACAAGTTGTTTCCGGGCTCAAATGAGTCAAGAATGAAACTACAAGTTGATTCTAATTTTAAACAACCGAAAATAAAGCTACAAGTTGTTTCCAAATTCAATCTAGTCAATAATAAAGCAACAAGTTGTTTCCGGCTCAAACGAGTCAAGAATGAAACTACAAGTTGGTTCTAATTTTAAACAACCAAAAATGAAGCTACAAGTTGTTTTCAACTTCAAACGAGTCTGGAATGAAGCTACAAGTTGCTTCCAACTTCAATCTAGCCAATAATGAAGCAAACAAGTTGTTTCCGGGCTCAAACGAGTCAAGAATGAAACTACAAGTTGATTCTAATTTTAAACAACCGAAAATGAAGCTACAAGTTGTTTCCAAATTCAATCTAGTCAATAATAAAGCAACAAGTTGTTCCCGGCTCAAACGAGTCGAGAATGAAACTACAAGTTGGTTCTAATTTTAAATAACCGAAAATGAAGCTACAAATTGTTTCCAAATTCAATCTAGCCAATAATAAAGCAACAAGTTGTTTCCGGCTCAAACGAGTCAAGAATGAAACTACAAGTTGGTTCTAATTTTAAACAACGAAAATGAAGCTACAAGTTGTTTTCAACTTCAAACGAGTCTGGAATGAAGCTACAAGTTGTTTCCAATTCAATCTAGCCAATAATGAAAGCAACAAGTTGTTTCCGGCTCAAACGAGTCAAGAATGAAACTACAAGTTGGTTCTAATTTTAAACAACCGAAAATGAAGCTACAAGTTGATTCCAACTTCAAACGAGTCTGGAATGAAGCTACAAGTTGCTTCCAACTTCAATCTAGCCAATAATGAAGCAACAAGTTGTTTCCGGGCTCAAACGAGTCAAGAATGAAACTACAAGTTGATTCTAATTTTAAACAACCGAAAATCAAGCTACAAGTTGTTTCCAAATTCAATCTAGCCAATAATAAAGCAACAAGTTGTTTCCGGCTCAAACGAGTCAAGAATGAAACTACAAGTTGGTTCTAATTTTAAACAACTGAAAATGAAGCTACAAGTTGTTTTCAACTTCAAACGAGTCTGGAATGAAGCTACAAGTTGCTTCCAACTTCAATCTAGCCAATAATGAAGCAACAAGTTGTTTCCGGGCTCAAATGAGTCAAGAATGAAACTACAAGTTGATTCTAATTTTAAACAACCGAAAATAAAGCTACAAGTTGTTTCCAAATTCAATCTAGTCAATAATAAAGCAACAAGTTGTTTCCGGCTCAAACGAGTCAAGAATGAAACTACAAGTTGGTTCTAATTTTAAACAACCGAAAATGAAGCTACAAGTTGTTTTCAACTTCAAACGAGTCTGGAATGAAGCTACAAGTTGCTTCCAACTTCAATCTAGCCAATAATGAAGCAACAAGTTGTTTCCGGGCTCAAACGAGTCAAGAATGAAACTACAAGTTGATTCTAATTTTAAACAACCGAAAATAAAGCTACAAGTTGTTTCCAAATTCAATCTAGTCAATAATAAAGCAACAAGTTGTTTCCGGCTCAAACGAGTCAAGAATGAAACTACAAGTTGGTTCTAATTTTAAACAACCAAAAATGAAGCTACAAGTTGTTTTCAACTTCAAACGAGTCTGGAATGAAGCTACAAGTTGCTTCCAACTTCAATCTAGCCAATAATGAAGCAACAAGTTGTTTCCGGGCTCAAATGAGTCAAGAATGAAACTACAAGTTGATTCTAATTTTAAACAACTGAAAATGAAGCTACAAGTTGTTTCCAAATTCAATCTAGCCAATAATGAAGCAACAAGTTGTTTCCGGCTCAAACGAGTCAAGAATGAAACTACAAGTTGATTCTAATTTTAAACAACCGAAAATGAAGCTACAAGTTGTTTCCAAATTCAATCTAGCCAATAATAAAGCAACAAGTTGTTTCCGGCTCAAACGAGTCAAGAATGAAACTACAAGTTGGTTCTAATTTTAAACAACCGAAAATGAAGCTACAAGTTGTTTTCAACTTCAAACGAGTCTGGAATGAAGCTACAAGTTGCTTCCAACTTCAATCTAGCCAATAATGAAGCAACAAGTTGTTTCCGGGCTCAAACGAGTCAAGAATGAAACTACAAGTTGATTCTAATTTTAAACAACCGAAAATAAGCTACAAGTTGTTTCCAAATTCAATCTAGTCAATAATAAAGCAACAAGTTGTTTCCGGCTCAAACGAGTCAAGAATGAAACTACAAGTTGGTTCTAATTTTAAACAACCGAAAATGAAGCTACAAGTTGTTTTCAACTTCAAACGAGTTGGAATGAAGCTACAAGTTGCTTCCAACTTCAATCTAGCCAATAATGAAGCAACAAGTTGTTTCCGGGCTCAAACGAGTCAAGAATGAAACTACAAGTTGATTCTAATTTTAAACAACTGAAAATGAAGCTACAAGTTGTTTCCAAATTCAATCTAGCCAATAATGAAGCAACAAGTTGTTTCCGGGCTCAAACGAGTCAAGAATGAAACTACAAGTTGATTCTAATTTTAAACAACCGAAAATCAAGCTACAAGTTGTTTCCAAATTCAATCTAGCCAATAATAAAGCAACAAGTTGTTTCCGGCTCAAACGAGTCAAGAATGAAACTACAAGTTGGTTCTAATTTTAAACAACCGAAAATGAAGCTACAAGTTGTTTTCAACTTCAAACGAGTCTGGAATGAAGCTACAAGTTGCTTCCAACTTCAATCTAGCCAATAATGAAGCAACAAGTTGTTTCCGGGCTCAACGAGTCAAGAATGAAACTACAAGTTGATTCTAATTTTAAACAACCGAAAATAAAGCTACAAGTTGTTTCCAAATTCAATCTAGCCAATAATAAAGCAACAAGTTGTTTCCGGCTCAAACGAGTCAAGAATGAAACTACAAGTTGGTTCTAATTTTAAACAACCGAAAATGAAGCTACAAGTTGTTTTCAACTTCAAACGAGTCTGGAATGAAGCTACAAGTTGCTTCCAACTTCAATCTAGCCAATAATGAAGCAACAAGTTGTTTCCGGGCTCAAATGAGTCAAGAATGAAACTACAAGTTGATTCTAATTTTAAACAACCGAAAATAAAGCTACAAGTTGTTTCCAAATTCAATCTAGCCAATAATAAAGCAACAAGTTGTTTCCGGCTCAAACGAGTCAAGAATGAAACTACAAGTTGGTTCTAATTTTAAACAACCGAAAATGAAGCTACAAGTTGTTTTCAACTTCAAACGAGTCTGGAATGAAGCTACAAGTTGCTTCCAACTTCAATCTAGCCAATAATGAAGCAACAAGTTGTTTCCGGGCTCAAACGAGTCAAGAATGAAACTACAAGTTGATTCTAATTTTAAACAACCGAAAATGAAGCTACAAGTTGTTTCCAAATTCAATCTAGCCAATAATAAAGCAACAAGTTGTTTCCGGCTCAAACGAGTCAAGAATGAAACTACAAGTTGGTTCTAATTTTAAACAACGAAAATGAAGCTACAAGTTGTTTCCAACTTCAATCTAGCCAAAATGAAGCAACAAGTTGTTTCCAACTCAACTAGTCAATATGAAAAAACAAGTTGTTCTAATTTTAAACAACTGAAAATGAAACTACAAGTTGTTTTCAATTTCAAACAGTCCGGAATGAAGCTACAAGTTGTTTCCAAATTCAATCTAGCCAATAATAAAGCAACAAGTTGTTTCCGGCTCAAACGAGTCAAGAATGAAACTACAAGTTGGTTCTAATTTTAAACAACCGAAAATGAAGCTACAAGTTGATTTCCAACTTCAAACGAGTCTGGAATGAAGCTACAAGTTGCTTCCAACTTCAATCTAGCCAATAATGAAGCAACAAGTTGTTTCCGGGCTCAAACGAGTCAAGAATGAAACTACAAGTTGATTCTAATTTTAAACAACCGAAAATCAAGCTACAAGTTGTTTCCAAATTCAATCTAGCCAATAATAAAGCAACAAGTTGTTTCCGGCTCAAACGAGTCAAGAATGAAACTACAAGTTGGTTCTAATTTTAAACAACGAAAATGAAGCTACAAGTTGTTTTCAACTTCAAACGAGTCTGGAATGAAGCTACAAGTTGCTTCCAACTTCAATCTAGCCAATAATGAAGCAACAAGTTGTTTCCGGGCTCAAACGAGTCAAGAATGAAACTACAAGTTGATTCTAATTTTAAACAACCGAAAATAAAGCTACAAGTTGTTTCCAAATTCAATCTAGTCCAATAATAAAGCAACAAGTTGTTCCGGCTCAAACGAGTCAAGAATGAAACTACAAGTTGGTTCTAATTTTAAACAACGAAAATGAAGCTACAAGTTGTTTTCAACTTCAAACGAGTCTGGAATGAAGCTACAAGTTGCTTCCAACTTCAATCTAGCCAATAATGAAGCAACAAGTTGTTTCCGGGCTCAAATGAGTCAAGAATGAAACTACAAGTTGATTCTAATTTTAAACAACCGAAAATAAGCTACAAGTTGTTTCCAAATTCAATCTAGTCAATAATAAAGCAACAAGTTGTTTCCGGCTCAAACGAGTCAAGAATGAAACTACAAGTTGGTTCTAATTTTAAACAACCGAAAATGAAGCTACAAGTTGTTTTCAACTTCAAACGAGTCTGGAATGAAGACAAGTTGCTTCCAACTTCAATCTAGCCAATAATGAAGCAACAAGTTGTTTCCGGCTCAAAGAGTCAAGAATGAAACTACAAGTTGATTCTAATTTTAAACAACTGAAAATGAAGCTACAAGTTGTTTCCAAATTCAATCTAGCCAATAATGAAGCAACAAGTTGTTTCCGGGCTCAAACGAGTCAAGAATGAAACTACAAGTTGGTTCTAATTTTAAACAACCGAAAATGAAGCTACAAGTTGTTTCCAAATTCAATCTAGCCAATAATAAAGCAACAAGTTGTTTCCGGCTCAAACGAGTCAAGAATGAAACTACAAGTTGGTTCTAATTTTAAACAACTGAAAATGAAGCTACAAGTTGTTTTCAACTTCAAACGAGTCTGGAATGAAGCTACAAGTTGCTTCCAACTTCAATCTAGCCAATAATGAAGCAACAAGTTGTTTCCGGGCTCAAATGAGTCAAGAATGAAACTACAAGTTGATTCTAATTTTAAACAACCGAAAATAAAGCTACAAGTTGTTTCCAAATTCAATCTTCAATAATAAAGCAACAAGTTGTTTCCGGCTCAAACGAGTCAAGAATGAAACTACAAGTTGGTTCTAATTTTAAACAAAGGAAAATGAAGCTAAGCTACAAGTTGTTTTCAACTTCAAACGAGTTTGGAATGAAGCTACAAGTTGCTTCCAACTTCAATCTAGCCAATAATGAAGCAAAAGTTGTTTCCGGGCTCAAATGAGTCAAGAATGAAACTACAAGTTGATTCTAATTTTAAACAACTGAAAATAAAGCTACAAGTTGTTTCCAAATTCAATCTAGTCAATAATAAAGCAACAAGTTGTTTCCGGCTCAAACGAGTCAAGAATGAAACTACAAGTTGTTCTAATTTTAAACAACCGAAAATGAAGCTACAAGTTGTTTTCAACTTCAAACGAGTCTGGAATGAAGCTACAAGTTGCTTCCAACTTCAATCTATCCAATAATGAAGCAACAAGTTGTTTCGGGCTCAAACGAGTCAAGAATGAAACTACAAGTTGATTCTAATTTTAAAAAACCGAAAATGAAGCTACAAATTGTTTCCAATTCAATCTAGCCAATAATAAAGCAACAAGTTGTTCCCGGCTCAAACGAGTCAAGAATGAAACTACAAGTTGGTTCTAATTTTAAACAACCGAAAATGAAGCTACAAGTTGTTTTCAACTTCAAACGAGTCTGGAATGAAGCTACAAGTTGCTTCCAACTTCAATCTAGCCAATAATGAAGCAACAAGTTGTTTCCGGGCTCAAACGAGTCAAGAATGAAACTACAAGTTGATTCTAATTTTAAACAACCGAAAATCAAGCTACAAGTTGTTCCAAATTCAATCTAGCCAATAATAAAGCAACAAGTTGTTTCCGGCTCAAACGAGTCAAGAATGAAACTACAAGTTGGTTCTAATTTTAAACAACGAAATGAAGCTACAAGTTGTTTCCAACTTCAAACGAGTCTGGAATGAAGCTACAAGTTGCTTCCAACTTCAATCTAGCCAATAATGAAGCAACAAGTTGTTTCCGGGCTCAAACGAGTCAAGAATGAAACTACAAGTTGATTCTAATTTTAAACAACCGAAAATCAAGCTACAAGTTGTTTCCAAATTCAATCTAGCCAATAATAAAGCAACAAGTTGTTTCCGGCTCAAACGAGTCAAGAATGAAACTACAAGTTGGTTCTAATTTTAAACAACCGAAAATGAAGCTACAAGTTGCTTCCAAATTCAATCTAGCCAATAATAAAGCAACAAGTTGTTTCCGGGCTCAAACGAGTCAAGAATGAAACTACAAGTTGATTCTAATTTTAAACAACCGAAAATCAAGCTACAAGTTGTTTCCAAATTCAATCTAGCCAATAATAAAGCAACAAGTTGTTCCGGCTCAAACGAGTCAAGAATGAAATACAAGTTGGTTCTAATTTTAAACAACCGAAAATGAAGCTACAAGTTGTTTCCAACTTCAAACGAGTCTGGAATGAAGCTACAAGTTGCTTCCAACTTCAATCTAGCCAATAATGAAGCAACAAGTTGTTTCCGGGCTCAAACGAGTCAAGAATGAAACTACAAGTTGATTCTAATTTTAAACAACCGAAAATAAAGCTACAAGTTGTTTCCAAATTCAATCTAGTCAATAATAAAGCAACAAGTTGTTTCGGCTCAAACGAGTCAAGAATGAAACTACAAGTTGGTTCTAATTTTAAACAACCGAAAATGAAGCTACAAGTTGATTCCAACTTCAAACGAGTCTGGAATGAAGCTACAAGTTGCTTCCAACTTCAATCTAGCCAATAATGAAGCAACAAGTTGTTTCCGGGCTCAAACGAGTCAAAATGAAACTACAAGTTGATTCTAATTTAAACAACCGAAAATCAAGCTACAAGTTGTTTCCAAATTCAATCTAGCCAATAATAAAGCAACAAGTTGTTTCCGGCTCAAACGAGTCAAGAATGAAACTACAAGTTGGTTCTAATTTTAAACAACCGAAAATAACGCTACAAGTTGTTTCCAAATTCAATCTAGCCAATAATAAAGCAACAAGTTGTTTCCGGCTCAAACGAGTCAAGAATGAAACTACAAGTTGATTCTAATTTAAAACAACCGAAAATCAAGCTACAAGTTGTTTCCAAATTCAATCTAGTCCCAATAAAGCAACAAGTTGTTTCCGGCTCAAACGAGTCAAGAATGAAACTACAAGTTGGTTCTAATTTTAAACAACGAAATGAAGCTACAAGTTGATTCCAACTTCAAACGAGTCTGGAATGAAGCTACAAGTTGCTTCCAACTTCAATCTAGCCAATAATGAAGC
>NC_030384.2:16489668-16524316 GCF_001625215.2 Daucus carota subsp. sativus
TTCGAAACTGCCAAAAATTCTTTTTAAGTTTTGGGCAACTCATTTAAAATGCTTAATGTGTCACATTTAAATAGTATTGCTGCAAAATATATGAACATCTTACTAGTAAAAATGGGTCCCAACAAAAGGCGTTGTTAGAAATCGCGATTTTGCTCATGGATGGCCTTGCTATGATCTCCACCAGGTCATACGCCCCAACTGCAGATCATTGATGTGAACGGATTTGTTTTTGAACTTCTCCCAAAAGGCTTCATACTAATTGAGTACTTTGACTCTTTATTTTGGACTTGGTTGAACCCAGAGTCAACATATATGATGTGTATAAAAGATGTAATTTTGTCAGTGTTCGAAGAAGAAGTAAAGCAAGAAGTTTGGTGGAAGGCATGGAAGAAGAGATCTAAAACTGATAGAGAAAAAATTAAACATGAGAAGTTGTAAAATGTCCAAAATCCTAAAAAGTTATTAGATTGAAATGGATATAACAAAATAATGTTAAGTGTTATGATTTATCATGTAAAAGTTTAGATTAATTTTATAACCATCATTTTCAATAATTATTATAGATAATTGTTGATGCAGTATAGCCCCCAACGGCTTGTGAGAATGTGGAAGGAGATGTTCATGATGATGATTTGTGGTTGAGTACGAATTTAGCTAATTTCTGATAATAGAATATTACACGACCAAAATTTGTATACAAGTTACATGTAACAATTACTATAAAGATACATGTAAAAGTTTACATCCATCCATGAGAATATTGAGCAGTTGTTTCGAATGGAGTGAGACCGAGACCGTATCTGTATGGCCCGAAACTTCAAATATGAGCCTCCTAGTTGCGTCATCAGCACTGACGGTACGCCGCCACTATTCCGCAAACATTTGTCATTACTTTTAGCTCCCCTGCAGCTGTAAGGTACAAGATGTTCTATCGTTGCCTAAGCAGAGCGGCTACATTGATTGAGTCTACAAAAATTTGGCATGGCACCATGATTTCAATGTGATAAAAATAGCTCTATATTTTTTGAATTATTCATTTAAGAATCTTTTGTAGCTTTAATATCACACTAACAATTATATTCTAAAGAAAATGTATCATAAGTTTTTGAAATGCTCTCAACAAGAGATTTACTAGCATTTCTTTCAAAATTAAAGAACATGTCCCCAAGTATAATGTTAAAAAATAACAATAAAACAGATGCTGAGATATTGAAAACTATTGCATTCTTAATGTAGTAGATGAATTCTGTTTAAGTTTTTAAATAGACCACGTTTAAGGGAAAAGATCTAGTTGCCTCGTATTCAATTAATAATAGTGGTCAATAACCTTGGAGGAAGATGATGTTGAACCACCTATCTTAATTCTGGAAGCTGACTAATAGGAAGCATGTGATATATAAGATTCAACCAAAAAATAGACAAAAATATTTTGTTTTGTCATATCTATCTCACATACCTCTGAATTAATTGGAGCATAATCGTCATTGTTTACCAAGTTATTTCTAATGATATCAACACACTTGCAAAACAAAAAAAATCATGGTTAGATATGAAATTTTCTAATTCTCAATAACATCTATAATTGAATAAAAAGTACTTTGGATCAAAATTTTATTACTATTAATTTATTAATCCCTTTAGCGAAAAAAAAATTATAGTCAACTATGTTCATACCTGCTCCACAACCAAACAAATCAGGGACATCTCCTTCCCCATTCTCACCCGCTGTTGTGAGAAGACTTGCATCAATACTTCTACCACAACAAGATGGTTACATAATGCGTCTAAAGTTTACAATAAAAATCATAACAAAAATTTTATGAGTTCTCAAGAAAAAATCTTACATGAATTGAATTACAAAGAATGAGTTGTTATGGAAAATTAATTGGTGTTTAGTGCAAACAGATGACTACACTTCGCACACAATTTAGGTTTGTATAGTCTACACGGGGACATAGGAGAGAAATCTGCTGGAATTTAAGCTACACTACTTATGATCTTAGACGTCCATTACAAATTCTAGATCCTTCTACGATTTTAACGGTCAGGATGATAAAACTAATAATTTAAAATAAATAACACTTTAAAATTATTATTAGGTGTTTAGTTTTGTTGGAAAAATTTAATAGTCATGTTCATTATTATCCTATATTGATAAAATTATAATTATTTAAAGAGTTAATACATTAATATAGATAGTGAATTATAATGTTGCTATCATTAGAAATTCACATTAATATTACATATTCAATAAAATATTATTTTAAATTAAATGATATCTAATGTTATTTAGGGAGTAATATTAATTAACGAGCAATAAGTTATGTTACTTTAAAAAAAATCTATTTCTTTTACATAATTTTTAATATAAATTTAATTTGAAAACAAGAATAATACATTACAACAATCCATTTAATATTAATTATTATTTTAAAATTCAAATTAATTTTAAAACGTAAGACAAACTTCTTATAAGCAAATAGGTATTATTTATAACTAACATTAACATCTTAAGATAAACGGTATATATTGAACAACAAATAGAAACATGCACTTAAAATATATTAAATAAAAAATAGCTGATCATGAAGCCTAAAGCTTAGGAAGAAAAGATGTCTTTCAAGTTTTGTGTGATTGTTTTCACTATGTCTGTGTGCGATGTATCTTAGCATTGCTATCTTCTCTCTGTTCTTTTGACTTATCACACGTCTTTCTGCTTCTAATTCTAATTTACAGCAACAAATTATGATTTCAGTAAGAAAACTACAAGAATTTCGAGCATCAAACTCCAATCGTTGAGCCCTGAATTTCGAGATGGGGCATAGATATGCAAGATTTTTTGAGGATGATGGAAGTAGTTAATCAACTATGTACATATGGTGAAGATATCACCCAATAAAAAGTCATAGAAAAAATAGCTATGAGTTTACGAGAAAATTATGATGGGAGATGGTTAAACTTTGTTTGTTTGAACATGCACAAGGTACAATTTTAATGGAAACAAAGAAGGCAAAAGAAGTTATTCATAATATATTTGTTTCGAATCTGCAAACATTCTTTCTAAGTTTTGGGCAACTCATTTAAAATGCTTAATGTGTCACATTTAAATAGTATTGCTGCAAAATCTATGAACATCTTACTAGTAGTAAAAATGGTCCCAACAAAAATGCGTTGTTTAAAAATGGCGATTTTGCTCATGGATGGCCTGCTATGATCTCCAACAGGTCATAAGCCCCAACTGCAGATCATTGATGTGCACGGATTTGTTTTTGGACTTCTCCCAAAAGACTTCATACTAATTGAGTATTTTGACTCTTTATTTTGGACTTGGTTGACACCCAGAGTCAACATATATGATGTGTATAAGAGATGTAATTGTGTATAAGAGATGGAATTTTGTCAGTGTTCGAAGAAGAAGTAAAGCAAGAAGTTTGGTGGAAGGCATGGAAGAAGAGATCAAACTGATAGAGAAAAATTAAACATGAGAAGTTGTAAAATGTCCAAATCCTAAAAAAGTTATTAGATTGAAACGGATATACAAAATAATGTTAAGTGTTATGATTTATCATGTAAAAGTTTAGATTAATTTTATAACTATCATTTTCAATGGTTATTATAGATTATTGTTGATGCAGTATAGCCCCAACGGCTTATGAGAATGTGGAAGGAGATGTTCATGATGATTTGTGGTTGAGTACGAATTTAGCTAATTTCTGATAATAGAATATTACACTAACCAAAATTTGTATACAAGTACATGTAACAATTTTATTACAAGATACATGTAAAAGTTTACATCCATCCATGAGAATATTGATCAGTTGTAGCAGTTGTTTCGAATGGAGTGAGACCGTATCTGTATGGCCCGAAACTTCAAATATGAGCCTCCTAGTTGCGTAATAGCACTGACCGGACGCCGCCACTATTCCGCAACATTTGCCATTACTTTTAGCTCCCCTGCAGCTGTAAGGTAGAAGAAGTTCTACTCGTTGCCTAAGCAGAGCGGCTACATTGATTGAGTCTACAAAATTTGGCATGGCACATGATTTCAATGTGATAAAAATAGCTCTATATTTTTTGAATTATTCATTTAAGAATCTTTTGTAGCTCTAATATCACACTAACAAATTATATTCTAAAGAACATGTCTTCATAAGTTTCTGGAAATGCTCTCAACAAAAGATTTACTAGCATTTCTTTCAAAAATGAAGAACATGTCCCAAGTATAATGTTAAAAATAACAATAAAACAGATGCTGAGATATTGAAAAACTATTGCATTCTAATGTAGTAGATGAATTCTGTTTTAGTTTTTAAATAGACCAGGTTTAAGGGAAAAGTCTAGTGTGCTGTATTCAATTAATTAGTAGTGGTCAATTAACCTTGGAGGAAGATTATGTTGAACCACCATCTTAATTCTGGAAAAGCTGACTACTAGGAAGCATGTGATATATAAGATTCAACCAAAAAATGGACAACAATATTTTGTGTTAGATATAATTGATGCTTATGCTAATTTCTTAAAGTTTGTTTTAGAACAGGAATCATCAGAGTTTAAGCTAGAAGCTGATCAGAGTTTAAGTAAAGTCTGACAGAGTTTAGTAAAGTCTGACAGAGTTTGATAAAGTCTGATCAGAGTTTACATAGTCAAGACTCGACAGAGTTTACACGTGGAAAGAGCTCAGAAGCGGATATACTTCAAGGAAGGATAGATGCTGAGGAGTGATTGCTGACTATGGAAAACTAACAAGAAAACTGGAGCAATCTTTGATTGATAGATTTATTAGCTGATTATAGGATATCAAATCAGAGATTGATTTTGTAACTGTGTCTATATAAACACAGATTAGGGTTACTCTATAGAGTGAGTTATCGAGTACATTGTTAAGAACCCTAGCAGCTCTTGTGATACAATATAAATCACTGAGAGAGTTTTGTAAACTTAAAGCTTTGTGAATATAAGAGTTTATTGCTTTCGATCTCTATATGTCTTATTGTGTTACAGATTGTGATCACTATATCATTCTATATAGTGAAAATATAGGACCTAACAAGTGGTATCAGAGCCAGCTCTGTTAAGATTACTACAGTGAGATCTTAAACACAATCATGTCTGAAAAATCACAAGCTTCATCCTTTAGAGTTCCAATCCTTAAGGCATCTGAATATCCAGTCTGGAAAGAAGAATGATCATATTCTTAGACTCTGTTGATCCAGAATACCTTGACAGGATTTTTGATGGACCACATATGCCCACAAGCTCTCTGTTGGGATTGCAGATGAACCTCAAAAGATGGTTCCAAAAGAAAAGAAAGACTATACTCCAGAGGACATCTCATCAATCAGAAAGATGCAAAGGTGAAGCATCTGTTGCATAGTTGCCATTTGATAATGCAATGTCTAATAGGTGATTGGGTGCAAAACTGCTAAACAAATATGGGATTGCTCTGGGAAACCAGATGTCAAGGAACTCAGGCCATTAAGAAAACAGAAAAAAACAATCCTACCCAGGAGTATGAGCACTTTGACTCAAAAACTGGTGAGTCTTGACAGATCTGTATGATAGATTTGTCAAACTGCTGAATGACTTATCTCTGGTGGACAAGGAATATGATCTTGAAGACTCAAACCTCAAATTCCTTCTAGCTCTTCCTGAAAAGTGGGATTTGAAAGTCACCACAATAAGAGACAATCTTGATCTTGGAGAAATGTCTCTTGATGATGTTTTTGGAAGACTGAAGACTCATGAACTTGAGATGGAGCAGAGAAGCAAACGCCATGGAGGCAAATCAAAGTCTGTTGCTCTGAAAGTTCAGGAGGAAGCTGCTAAGAGCAAAGGAAAGCTCATGTCACAAAGTCTGACATTGAGTCATCAAAATCTGATGACTCAAACTCTGATTGTCTCAGATTCTGATGACAGTGATGGTGAGATGATGCAGTTAGCAGCATTGATGGTGAAAAGCTTCAAGAAGTTGGCTTACAAAAAGTTCAACAAAGGCAAAAGTTTTTTCAAGAAAAGACAAAAACTCTGACAGAGTTTATGACAAGAAGAACTTCAGGAAGAATGAGGGCAAGGAAGGGAAAGCTGAAAAGCTGACAAGTACACCTGTTTCAACTGTGGTGAAAAGGGTCACTTTGCATCTGAATGCAAGAAGGCCAAAAAGGAAAAAGAAAAGGCCTTTATCACCAAGAAAGGAAACTGGACAGATACATCTGATTCAGAAGAAGAAGTCAACTATGCTCTAATGGCAAACACTGACAACAACTCTGAATCTACTGCAAAGGTACCTCATTCTACACTTGCCTTTGATACTGAAGATATAACTGAGTTAAGATTATTTCTTAAAACTTTGCACACTAGCTTTAGAGATCAGACTTTAGAAAATGAAAGATTAAAATCTGAAACTCTGAGTGTAAAGAAAAGGAATGATTTTTTAGAAAAAGAATTAGTTCAAATGCTAGAAGTTCAGAAAGAAAGAGATGATGCTGTCATTGTCAAAGATGAATTATTAAAGAGGTATGCATCTCTTCAATCAGAACTTGCTAAGGAGAGGGAGATTATTAAGACATGGACTAGTTCAGGCAAAACTACTCAGGATATCTTAGGTAGTGGAAATTGGAAAAAGGGACTAGGTTACACTGATAACTCAGAAGCTGAGTCATCAAAAACAGAGTTTGTCAAAACTCAAAAACCTAAGGTTAAACCTGTTAAATTTGTTGCTGAATCCTCTAAGTCTAAACAGAGTAGACCAAAATCAGAGATTAACAACAATTTAAAATCTGAAAAGCCCAAACAGGTTAACATAGGACTGATGACTCAGAAACAGCTTAAACATAAGCTTAAAGAGGTAAAGTCTGATGACAAAAACAAGGAGCCTAGGAAAAACAGAAATGGCAAGATTGGCATAGACAAGAGTAATAACTACATGCCTGTTCCAAATGCACCTAGGAAGACATGCCATAACTGTGGTAATACTAATCATCTTGCTAATTTTTGCAGGAAGAACAAGGACATTAACTCTTTACCTACAAAGTCTGGAGTTAGAAAAAGTAGTATTAGATATAAACCACAAGATCCATGTTTTCATTGTGGTAGTTTATGGCATTCTATTTATACTTGCAAAGAATATCATAGTTTGTATTATGATTATTATCAATTGAAACCTTCTTTAAAGGTTAATAAAAACTCTGCAAGTACAAACTCTGTTTCCAGTACAAACTCTGTTGCAAAGTCTGTTAGCTCAAACTCTGATAATAATACCGCTGCAAAAGCTAACAAACTTAATAAGGCCAAGGGATCCAAGCAAGTCTGGGTCCTTAAAACTAACAATTAGTGGTCTTTGTGATTGCAGGGCAACAGGAAGAATATCCTAGTCTTGGACAGTGGATGTTCAGGACACATGACTGGAAATAAGACCCTGCTATCAGAGTTTGTGGAGAAAGCTGGCCCAAGTGTTTCTTATGGAGATGGCAACATAGGAAGGACTCTGGGATATGGCAATATCAATCTTGGAAATGTCATCATATCAAATGTAGCTCTTGTTCAAGGGCTAAAGCACAATTTACTCTCTGTCAGTCAGATCTGTGACAAAGGGTATCATGTTGATTTCTATGAAGAACACAGTGAGATAGTAAGTAAGTCTACAGGCAAGGTGGCAGTGATTGCACACAGACATGGAAATATTTATGAAATTCACCTGCCTACAAACTCTGAGGGAAAAGCAATTTGCTTATCTACAAGAATCTCTGCAGAAGAAAGTTGGAAGTGGCACAAGAAGCTCTCACATCTAAATTTCAATTCAATAAATGAGCTTATAAAGAAAAAGCTTGTGAGAGGACTCCCTGAATCACTACTAACATCTGATGGATTGTGTGATTCATGTCAAAAAGCCAAGCAGAGAAAGACATCTTTCAAGAGTAAGACTGAATTCTCAATAAACAAACCATATCATCTTCTACATGTTGATCTATTTGGACCAGTCAATGTACCATCCATTGCAAGGAAGAAATATGCTCTTGTCATTGTTGATGAGTATACCAGATACACCTGGGTATATTTTCTTCACTCTAAAGATGAAACAGCCTTGCATCTGATGGATCATGTGACACAACTGGATCATGGATCTGATGACAAAGTGAAAATCATTAGAAGTGATAATGGAACTGAGTTCAGAAATTCAACAATGGAGGAGTTCTGCAAAGAAAGAGGTGTAGTGCAACAATTCTCTGCACCTGGTACACCACAGCAAAATGGTGTAGTTGAGAGAAAGAACAGGACTCTTATAGAAGCTGCCAGAACTATGCTTGATGAGGCTAAATTGCCTACTTATTTCTGGGCAGAAGCTGTTCAAACAGCTTGTTTCACTCAAAATGCAACCTTGATTAATAAGCATGGCAAAACTCCATATGAGATGGTGAAGAAAAAGAAGCCAAATCTGAAGTACTTTCACATATTTGGGTGCAAATGCTTTGTATTGAAGACTCATCCAGAACAGCTTACCAAGTTTGATTTAAAAGCTGATGAAGGCATTTTTGTAGGTTATCCTATCATAACAAAGGCCTTCAGAGTCTATAATCTGAGAACCAAGGTGATCATGGAATCCATACATGTGTCATTTGATGACAAAAGAATAATGGGTCTAACAGATATGGATGATCATGAAGAACTGCATTTTGAAAATGAAGAAATTTTCTCTGATTCAACAAACTCTGATGATCAGTCAAACTCTGACTGTGAACAGAATACAGTAAACTCTGATGAAAACTTACAAGTTCATGATGGTGAAGCACTTGCTGAGGGGGAGCATCAGAATGTTTCAGACTCTACTCAAGACTCATCAGAGAATACTAACTCAAACTCATCAGAGAATGCTGATTCAAACTCTGATAGCACAATTGCAGGGGGAGCTACAGAGAATAATCAGCAGAGTCAGGAGAGCATGGATCAAGGGGGAGGATCCAATGATGAAAATGGTCAACTTCCACATGCTAGGAAGTGGACAAAATCTCATACACCTGATTTAATTATTGGAAATCCAGAAGCAGGTGTACAAACAAGGACAGCTACAGCCAATGAGTGTTTACATCATTGCTTTCTGTCACAAACAGAACCCAAAAAGGTGGAGGAAGCTCTTCAAGATGCTGATTGGATTCAAGCAATGCAAGAAGAGTTAAATGAATTTGAGAGAAATAAAGTCTGGACCCTAGTACCAAGACCTAAAGACAGATCCATAGTTGGTGCAAAATGGGTGTTCAGAAACAAAACTGACAGTGAGGGTGTCATTACAAGGAATAAAGCAAGGCTTGTGGCAAAAGGGTATTCACAACAGGAAGGTATTGATTATGATGAGACATTTGCTCCAGTTGCAAGATTGGAGGCAATTAGAATCTTTCTGGCCTATGCTGCACACAAGAAATTCAAAGTATTTCAGATGGATGTCAAAAGTGCTTTTTTAAATGGGAAACTGGATGAAGAGGTATATGTTGAACAACCTCCAGGCTTTGTGGATCCAAAACATCCAGACTATGTCTACAGGTTGGACAAAGCACTTTATGGACTAAAGCAGGCTCCAAGGGCATGGTATGAAACTCTAGCTCAATTTCTTCTTGAAAGTGGATTTACTAGAGGTACCATAGATAAAACTCTGTTTTATTTGAATCATGGTAATGATCTGCTTTTAGTTCAAATCTATGTTGATGACATTATTTTTGGCTCCACTAATGCTAAACTCTGTCAAAGATTTGCCAAGCTCATGCAGTCTAGGTACCAAATGAGCATGATGGGGGAACTCAGTTATTTTCTGGGTTTACAAGTTGAACAGACTGAAGATGGGATTTTTATAAATCAAGCCAAGTATACCAAAAATCTTTTGAAGAAATTTGGTATGCAAGACAGTTCAGCTGCAACTACTCCTATGGCAACAGCAACCAAACTAGAAAAAGATACTGGTGCATCAGTGGACATCACAAACTATAGAGGAATGATTGGATCACTGCTTTACTTGACTGCAAGTAGACCAGACATTATGTATGCCACATGTCTATGTGCAAGATTTCAGGCAGATCCAAGAGAGCCTCATCTGATTGCAGTAAAAAGGATATTCAGATATCTCAAGGGAACCACATCATTGGGATTATGGTATCCTAGAGAATCAGATTTTAGTCTAATTGGATACTCTGATGCAGATTTTGCAGGTTGCAAAATTGACAGGAAAAGCACAAGTGGAAGTTGTCAATTTCTAGGTGGAAGACTAGTTTCTTGGTACAGTAAGAAGCAGAAGTCCATCTCAACATCAACAGCAGAATCAGAGTATATTGCTGCAGGCAGCTGTTGTGCTCAAATTCTTTGGATGAAGAATCAACTGTTGGACTATGGGTTATCCTTCTCTAAAATTCCTATTTATTGTGATAACCAAAGTGCTATTGCTATGACAGGAAACCCAGTTCAACATTCTCTGACAAAGCACATCAGTATAAGATATCATTTTATAAGGGAGCATGTGGAGGAAGGAACAATTGAACTTCACTTTGTTCCTACTGAACAGCAGCTAGCAGACATTTTCACCAAACCATTAAGTGAAGCAACTTTTACTAGGCTGGTGAATGAGCTAGGAATGATATCAGGAACTGAGTAAACATATTGGTTAGGTCTTTAAAATTTAAATTGTCTAATTTACCATATGTATTACTCACACATTTGCCATGATATAATCTGATTGTTAAAATCTGATGACATTCTCTGATGATATACTCTGTTTGCTTTTCTCTGATGACATTCTCTGATAGTATTCTCTGATGCTTATAAAACTCTGAATCTTGATAAATGATCTCATTTTTATCTTCTCTGAGACAAATCACCTATGAAGATACTATGAAGCATGTTCTGAATTAGTAATCATGAATCTCAGCTAAGTTCTTTCATCCTGATCTCAATTTTTGTGCTACATTATTTCACAATATGCATGTTAATATCATTGAGACTCTACTACTTCACATATCTTAATTATAAGTGAGACTAATTAATTTGAACTTTCTCTCATATCTTAGACAGTGATTATAAACTCTGATGTTTTTGTTCCCTGAGTCAAAACCCTCTGAAAAATAAGCATGGTACTCCTTTGAGATCTTAGATGACAGTGACTGGGAAGAACCAAACATTTGCTGGTATTAAGTATTTGCTAAGATTCTATAATCTATGGTGACCAGTCACATTCTCTGATTACTGGAGAAATACCAATACAATATTATATTTAAAGGTCGTGCCTCACTTACACTGAGAAGCGTCCTGAAAAAAAAAAAAAAAAAAAAAAAAAAAAAAAAAAAAAAAAAGGAGGGGGTTTATATTATTTTATTAACATCAGAGTATGTCCAAGTCTAAATTTAGAGAGTTTGAATAAATTATTTTTGTCTACCTTATAATTACGAAATTGTGAAATTTTATATTCTCTGATTTCACATGTCCACACACAGATTTCACAAGCACATTATTGAGCTATGGATTTTAGAATAAATTCTGATTTATTTTTGATGAATATTCTGAAAATCATGTCTTTATTCTGAGGTATTTAGAAATTTATTTTCTATGATTTAAATCTCAGAGTTTAAAATTCGAGTGAATTGTTCTTGATTTTTTTTAAATCTTGTACATTTCAGGAGTTCAAATATTCAGAGAATGTGAAGAGAGTATTTTCAAACGGGTGTATTGTTAGTGGGTTTACATGAAAAACATTTTAATAGGAGAACGTGTAATCAGCCTTTATTACTGCGCGTGTTTTACTGCACTCATGATTACTAATATCGTTTCTCCATCCCACTAACTTTCATCAACCAGTTGTATTGTGACAGGTGTCCAAGTGAACAAACAGCTCATGCGTGTTCAGTGAAACAAAATCTGAAGAGTTTTTCACTTCAGATTTTATTTCTTATCATTCACTTATACACTTATTCACTTCTTCACTTACACATACTCTCTCAACACACTCTTGCTCTCTTCTCTCTAATATTCAAATCTTCTCACACACATTTTCTCAAACACAATCTCTGATATAATGGCCACTACAGCTTTTATCTTAGCAGGTGTTGAATTTGTTCCCAACAACTATGCAGCCATCCTTGATACTGCTGAAGCCCCAAGGGATTATCATCCCTTTCAGCGATTCTTGGCACAGAGTGTCATCGGTACAGCTCTCACCGCTCCTGCAAGACTTTCAGGAAGCCAAATCATCAGCTTTTGGAGGTCGGGTACATATGACAATGGTGGTGCAGATGGATCACCATCAATTGTGTTTTCCTATGACGGGGAGGAGTATGCAGTTACTCCAGCAACAGTTCGTCAGGCACTCAACTTGCCGGAACATCCTGCATACATTACAAATGGAGATGCAAATCTCAGAACGATGATGCTTGATTTGGGGTACTACGAATCTCTGGATAAACTGGGTCAGCTGAAGCGTCCATGGCTCAATAAGGAGTGGAGCTTTTTCTTTGATTGCATTACTAGAGCTTTCCAGAAGAAATCTACCAACTGGGATGCTATTCCAATGGACATGCTCCAAATCGGGTATTCTCTGATCTATTCTACTGCTTTTGATTTTGGTAGATTAGTTCTTAGAAATATTGGTGAAAGAATGCTTGAGAACAGGAACGTCATATATTTCTCAAGATTTTGTCAATTGTTGTTTAATGCCACTGTTGGAGAAGTGGATTTTGATGCTGCAGATGAGATCAAACCTTTTAAACTTCATAAAAGGGCTTTTAAGGATCTCATATCTAAAGATGAGAAGAGACCAGTTCTCAGGCCTCTGCAAATCCCAGCTCCATTCAGAGCAAGGCTGAACCTTCCTCAAGAACCACATCAACAGCCTCAACAATCTCAACCACAACATCCTACCTCTCCCACAGTCACCAGAAAACCCAGATCATCAACTACCAAACCATCCAAATCTACAAAGTCTGATGACCAACCCTCTACTACCAAAACCAGAACCTCTGTTGATACACAAGTTCTAAAGACAAAGTCTGATAAACCAGCAAACTCTGATGCTGCAAACTCTGATGTCCCAGTAAACTCTGAAGCTGCTTCTACTCCAAAGCAGAAAAGAAGGAGGAGACTTGTTGCAGCATATGAATTTGATGATCTTGAACCTGCACAAGATGTAAATCCTGAACCTATTCCTACAACAACAAATGAACCTGCTCAGCCCAGTCCAAAACCAGCTAGATTCAAAAGAAGGGCACACAAGCCAAAGAGGGCCAAGATTCCAGAATCTGAAATTACTGATTTCACCATCCAAGAAGAGCAAGCACCATCCAGTTCAATTCCTGATGATTCATCTCAACCTCTGATGGTGGACCCTCTTCAAGCTGTTCCTCTAATATCTCCTACAACATCTCCTAAAGCAACTTCTACAGCATCTGCAGTAGATGAAGAAATAGCGTGTGATGCACAAGCTACAACTGAAGCTGGAGCCACAATGTCTCAAATGTCTGATCCTAAATCTCCAATATCTTATCATGGCCATTCTACTCCAATTCCTCATTCTCCAATGAAAATACCTGAGAATGCCATTGTTCATGATACAGCTCCAGAGAACTACAGGTCTGATGTAGTTGAGGAACCTGACAAAGTAGCTGTAGAAGCTTTACAATCTCTTGCTCAGACTGGTAAAGAGCCCATCCTGTCACAGTCTGAAGCTCAAGAAAAATCTGCTAAGGATAATGTGGAGAAAGTTGCTGATCCTGTTCCTCAAGATGAAAAAGCAAACTCTGATACTGAGGATGATGCCAGTTCAGATACTGACAAGGATGAAAATGCTGAAGTCCCTCTGACACAACAAAAATGGGAGTCTACTAGCCAGTTCAATGCCAGGCTACAAACTCTGAATACAGCCTCTGAGCCACTCCCAAGGGATCTTCAGGTTGATCCACCAAGTGAAGTCTGGGATAAACTCTGGTTGAGCCACCAGCATTCCTTGGAAACACCTAAAGCTGAAGAGTTCTTAGCTATGGCAGAGAAGAAAATTACAAACTCTGATGTTATGTCAAGCCTCAAAGGCACAATTCTCTATCTAAAGACATTTCATCCTGCTCATGCCCAGACATCTAAATCAATAGATGGTCTAAGAACAGAGGTGGCAAAGGTCAAGGAGACCAATGAACTGGAAAAGAAAAGGACCATCAATCCTATAAAAGAAAGTGTACAGAAGCTGGTCACTGCAAATGAATCTCTGGACCAGAGGATGACCTTGATTGAATCAAATCAAGAAAAGATGTCAAAGCAGCTGGAAGCTATCCAAACATCACTTTCTCTGATCACATCAATTCTGATTCCTGATGAGGATGATGCCAAAAAGGGGGAGAGAGTAGCTCAAGTCAAATGCAAGTCTACTACTCAAACTCTGAAAAGGAAGAAAAAGGATGATGATGATGCTGATGATTTTACAAAGCACAAGAGATTTCAGGCAGGAACTGGTGGAAGAGTTTCAAACTCTGACAGTTCAAAACCTAAGCAAAGTTCAAAGTCTGTTCCAGTCCCAACACACAATGTCACATCTGGGTCAAAGCAGAGACCAGTGGCTGGATCAGATCAACCAATGACTGATGAAGAACTTGCTAAGTTAATTTTTGAACAAGAAAATCCAGAAGCCAATTTGGACTTAGAGTTGATTGCTGCAGAAGAAGAAGAACTAAAGAAAGAACATGCTGAAGCAATAAAGTCAGGAAAAATCCAAAAGCCTGCAAAATCAACTGCCAGACCAAAGGAAAAAGGGATACTGATCAAAGAAGCTACTGTTGCTGATCAGAGTTTACCAGTCAAAAAGGTATTCTCTGAAGATGAATATACAACTAAAGGAAAAAGCAAAGTAGATGAAAATCTGGAGAAAGGCTGGGATAAGAAGAAGTTTACAACCTCTGACACAGCTCAAGTTGTACAGGAAAAGAAATCAGAAGCTGCAATCTCTGACAAAGCTCATGTTGCAGAATCTCAAGAAGAAAGATTGACCTCTGACACAGCTCAAGTCAATAAGGAAGCAAAGAAAGACACAGTCTCTGACAAAGCTCAAGCTGTGTTCAAACCAACAACTACACCACTGGCTGGATTTGCAAAGCCTACTCTGATGACTGAGATTAGTTTTGAAAAGGGCTCAATTCAACCATTTTCTCATCAAAAGGCAGGAAGAGATAAAGGAGGGCTGGGATCCAAGTATGAAAAATTTGATCAGAGTATAGGATCAAGACCAGATGACCCCTCATCTCTCTGTGCTCCCAAGACTGGAGTATTGCAAGACAAAATGGAAAAACTTGATTCAGTTCAGTTGGTGAAGAATGACAGGGGAGAGAATATTCTTATCTACTTCATGTCTGATGGAACAGTGTTTAGAGTACTTGAAGCAGATCTCTATGCTAAACACTGGGAGGAATTGAGATATGTATCACACATATTTCAAGTGAGAAACAAGTCAGGACAACACATCTCCAACCTGCTAAAAGATCAAATCAGAAGGAAGATGGGGATTACAGGAAACAAAAATGCTGGACCTTTCATTCCCAAATATCTCAATCATAAAGGACAGTTGGTGGAGATGAAGAAAAATTCAGCAAAGATAGTGACAATAGCTGGAATCAGAACTCTTGCATTCAATGAAGAGTCTGATAAAGCTTACAATATAAGGTTGGATAGAGACTTGAAGAAGAACAAGATCTATGATCTCAGAGCTGCAATTTATCAAACTGGAGTTTCAGATCCAGAATTGAGAGAGATCAAGAGACAAATGATTACAGTGCTTGATGATGCTGAAAAAGAACTTCTCAGAGAGTATCTAAAGACAGCAAATGGTGTCTATGCAGCTAAGGAGTAAAGTATCTGTAAGTGTTAAAAGTTTTCTGTTATAATTAGTTAAACTCTGTTGCATTTGACTTAAATGTTTTGACATCATCAATTATCTGTTAACTTGCACATAATTAATGTATGCACAAGTTGGGGGAGATTGTTAGATATAATTGATGATTACTGCTAATGTTCTTAAAGTTTGTTTTAGAACAGGAATCATCAGAGTTTAAGCTAGAAGCTGATCAGAGTTAAGTAAAGTCTGACAGAGTTTAGTAAAGTCTGACAGAGTTTGATAAAGTCTGATCAGAGTTTACATAGTCAAGACTCGACAGAGTTTACACGTGGAAAGAGCTCAGAAGCGGATATACTTCAAGGAAGGATAGATGCTGAGGAGTGATTTGCTGACTATGGAAACTAAACAGAAAACTGGAGCAATCTTTGATTGATAGATTTATTAGCTGATTTATAGGATATCAAATCAGAGATTGATTTTGTAACTGTGTCTATATAAACACAGATTAGGGTTACTCTATATGTGTTGAGTTATCGAGTACATTGTTAAGAACCCTAGCAGCTCTTAGTGATACAATATAAATCACTGAGAGAGTTTTTGTAACTATTAAAGCTTTGTGAATATAAGAGTTTATTGCTTTCGATCTCTTATATTGTCTTATTGTGTTACAGATTGTGATCACTATATCATTCTATATAGTGAAAATATAGGACCTAACATTTTGTTTTGTCATATCTATCTCACATACCTCTGAATTAATTGGAGCATAATCTTCATTGTTTACCAAGTTATTTCTAATGATATCAACACACTTGCAAAACAAAAAAAATCATGGTTAGATATATAATTTTCTAATTCTCAATAACATCTATAATTGAATAAAAAGTACTTTGAATCAAAATTTTATTACTATTAATTTATTAATCCCTTTAGCGAAAAAAATTATAGTCAACTATGTTCATACCTGCTCCACAACCAAACATATCAGGGACATCTCCTTCCCCATTCTCACCCGCTGTTGTGAGAAGACTTGCATCAATACGCATCTACAACAACGAGATGGTTACATAATGCGTCTAAATTTTACAATAAAAATCATAACAAAAATTTTATGAGTTCTCAAGAAAAAATCTTACATGAATTGAATTACAAAGAATGAGTTGTTATGGATAATTAATTGGTGTTTATTGGAAACAGATGACTACACTGCCGCACACAATTTAGGTTTGTATAGTCTACACGGGGACATAGGGAGAAATCCTGGAATTTAAGCTACACTACTTATGATCTTAGCCGTCCATTACAAATTCTAGATCCTTGTACGATTTTAACGGTCAGGATGATAAAACTAATAATTTAAAATAAATAACACTTTAAAATTATTATTAAGGTGTTTAGTTTTGTTGGAAAAATTTAATATTCATGTTCATTATTATCCTAATATTGATAAAATTATAATTATTAAAAAGTTAATAAATTAATATAGACAGTGAATTATAATGTTGCTAGCATTAGAAATTCACATTAATATTAGGGTGAACGCCTTATTTATCACTATTGCAAAGCATCATGTCTAGAATAACACTTCTTAAGAAAAATGCCCAAAATAACGTTTTGGACTCGCATTTGCATCATGCATGCACATAAGCATTTTTCTTGTGCGAAGCTATGATGTACGCATTCGTGGTATGCGAGTTTGCCGGTAGTCCCAGTAGTTTTTAGTACTTTCTTGCAGGTAAATGCGTCCTAAATACCTAGTCAAATACGCATGTTAAAAATGCGTGTATAATAAACACGCATCCACACTTGTATTACACACATGGACTCTACACAACTACACATATTTCATCGATGTATATACGCATACTTTAGATGCGAAAGTGCACACACGCATTCGACTCATGCGTGGATTATAATGTATGTTAATACACACCACGGTATACGAGATGCGTATATGATGCAGGTAGGAATTTAAACTTGCAAAAAAGAGTGAATTGTCTGACCATGCAACTAATGAGAGAACATTAATACAACATGAACATAATTTAGAAAGGCAAAGGGGGAGATTAAGTAGATGAATAGAACTGGCAAGATAGCTTTGTTTGAATGAGGATGTCTGTAAATTCTGATACACACATTTGGAGTATGCGTGCCTTAATGGGTAAAAAGGACACTAATTCCGTCAATTGATAATTCGGGCACTTCAACAATCAATATATGAGATTTTGGGCATTTCCTCTTAATATTACATATTCAATAAAATATTATTTTCAATTAAATGATATCTAATGTTATTCAGGGAGTAAAATTAAATTAACGAGCAATAAGTTATGTTACTTTAAAAAAAATCTATTTCTTTTACATAATTTTTTATAAAAATTTAATTTGAAAACAAGAATAATACATTACAACAATCCATTTAATATTAATTATTATTTTAAAATTCAAATTAATTTTAAAACGTAAGACAAACTTCTTATAAGCAAATAGGTATTATTTATAACTAACATTAACATCTTAATATAAACGGTAAACGGTATATATTGAACAACAAATAGAAACATGCACTTAAAATATATTAAATAAAAAATAACTGATCATGAAGCCTAAAGCTTAGGAAGAAAAGATGACTTTCAAGTTTTGTGTGATTGTTTTCACTATGTCTGTGTGCGATGTATCTTAGCATTGCTATCTTCTCTCTGTTCTTCTGACTTATCACACGTCTTTCTGCTTCTAATTCTAATTTACAGCAACAAATTATGATTTCAGTAAGAAGACTACAAGAATTTCGAGCATCAAACTCCAATCGTTGAGCCCTAAATTTCGAGATGGGGCATAGATATGCAAGATTGTTTTTGAGGATGATGGAAGTAGTTAATGAACTATGTACATATGGTGAAGATATCACCCAATAAAAAGTCATAGAAAAAATAGCTATGAGTTTACCAGAAAATTATGATGGGAGATGGTAAAACTTGTTTGAACATGCACAAAGGTACAATTTTAATGGAAACAAAGAAGGCAAAAGAAGTTATTCATAATATATTAGTTTCGAATCTGCAAAAATTCTTTTTAAGTTTTGGGCAACTCATTTAAAATGCTTAATGTGTCACATTTAAATAGTATTACTCCAAAATCTATGAACATCTTACTAGTAAAAATGGTCCCAACAAAAAGGCGTTGTTAGAAATCGCGATTTTGCTGATGAATGGCCTTGCTATGATCTCCAATAGGTCATACGCCCCAACTGCAGATCATTGATGTGCACGGATTTGTTTTTGGACTTGGTTGACACCCAGAGTCAACATATATGATGTGTATAAGAGATGTAATTTTGTCAGTGTTCGAAGAAGAAGTAAAGCAAGAAGTTTTGTGGAAGGCATGGAAGAAGAGATCAAACTTATAGAGAAAAATTAAACATGAGAAGTTGTAAAATGTCCAAAATCCTAAAAAGTTATTAGATTGAAACGGATATACAAAATAATGATAAGTGTTATGATTTATCATGTAAAAGTTTAGATTAATTTTATAACCATCATTTTTAATGGTTATTATAGATAATTGTTGATGCAGTATAGCCCCAATGGCTTGTGAGAATGTGGAAGGAGATGTTCATGATGGTTTGTGGTTGAGTACGAATTTAGCTAATTTCTGATAATAGAATATTACACTAACCAAAATTTGTATACAAGTTACATGTAACAATTTATATACAAGATACATGTAAAAGTTTACATCCATCCATGAGAATATTGAGCAGTTGTTTCGAATGGAGTGAGACCGTATCTGTATGGCCCGAAACTTCAAATATGAGCCTCCTAATTGCGTCATCAGCACTGACGGGACGCCGCCACTATTCCGCAACATTTGTCATTACTTTTAGCTCCCCTGCAGCTGTAAGGTATAAGATGTTCTACTCGTTGCCTAAGCAGAGCGGCTACATTGATTGAGTCTACAAAATTTGGCAATGCACATGATTTCAATGTGATAAAAATAGCTCTATATTTTTTGAATTATTCATTTAAGAATCTTTTGTAGCTCTAATACCACACTAACAAATTATATTCTAAAGAACATGTATCATAAGTTTCTTGGAAATGCACTCAACAAGAGATTTACTAGCATTTCTTTCAAAATTAAAGAACATGTCCCAAGTATAATGTTAAAAATAACAATAAAACAGATGCTGAGATATTGAAAACTATTGCATTCTTAATGTAGTAGATGAATTCTGTTTTAGTTTTTAAATAGACCAGGTTTAAGGGAAAAGATCTAGTTGCCTCGTATTCAATTAATAGTAGTGGTCAATAACCTTGGAGGAAGATGATGTTGAACCACCCATCTTAATTCTGGAAGCTGACTACTAGGAAGCATGTGATATATAAGATTCAACCAAAAAATGGACAAAAAATATTTTGTTTTGTCATATCTATCTCACATACCTCTGAATTAATTGGAGCATAATCTTCATTGTTTACCAAGTTATTTCTAATGATATCAACACACTTGCGAAACAAAAAAAATCATGGTTAGATATATAATTTTCTAATTCTCAATAACATCTATAATTGAATAAAAAGTACTTTGGATCAAAATTTTATTACTATTAATTCATTAATCCCTTTAGCGAAAAAAATTATAGTCAACTATGTTCATACCTGCTCCACAACCAAACATATCAGGGACATCTCCTTCCCCATTCTCACCCGCGGTTGTGAGAAGACTTGCATCAATACTCATCTACAACAACGAGATGGTTACATAATGCGTCTAAAGTTTACAATAAAAATCATAACAAAAATTTTATGAGTTCTCAAGAAAAAATCTTACATGAATTGAATTACAAAGAATGAGTTGTTATGGATAATTAATTGGTGTTTATTGGAAACAGATGACTACACTGCCGCACACAATTTAGGTTTGTATAGTCTACACGGGGACATAGGGAGAAATCCTGGAATTTAAGCTACACTACTTATGATCTTAGCCGTCCATTACAAATTCTAGATCCTTTTACGATTTTAACGGTCAGGATGATAAAACTAATAATTTAAAATAAATAACACTTTAAAATTACTATTAAGGTGTTTAGTTTTGTTGGAAAAATTTAATATTCATGTTCATTATTATCCTAATATTGATAAAATTATAATTATTAAAAAGTTAATAAATTAATATAGACAGTGAATTATAATGTTGCTAGCATTAGAAATTCACATTAATATTACATATTCAATAAAATATTATATTAAATTAAATGATATCTAATGTTATTTAGGGAGTAAAATTAAATTAACGAGCAATAAGTTATGTTACTTTAAAAAAAATCTATTTCTTCTACATAATTTTTTATAAAAATTTAATTTGAAAACAAGAATAATACATTACAGCAATCCATTTAATATTAATTATTATTTTAAAATTCAAATTAATTTTAAAACGTAAGACAAACTTCTTATAAGCAAATAGGTATGATTTATAACTAACATTAACATCTTAATATAAACGGTATATACTGAACAACAAATAGAAACATGCACTTAAAATATATTAAATAAAAAATAACTGATCATGAAGCCTAAAGCTTAGGAAGAAAAGATGTCTTTCAAGTTTTGTGTGATTTTTTTCACTATGTCTGTGTGCGATGTATCTTAGCATTGCTATCTTCTCTCTGTTCTTCTGACTTATCACACGTCTTTCTGCTCCTAATTCTAATTTACAGCAACAAATTATGATTTCAGTAAGAAAACTACAAGAATTTCGAGCATCAAACTCCAATCGTTGAGCCCTGAATTTCCAGGTGTGGCATAGATATGCAAGATTGTTTTTGAGGATGATGGAAGTAGTTAATCAACTATGTACATATGGTGAAGATATCACTAATAAAAAGTCATAGAAAAAATAGCTATGAGTTTACCAGAAAATTATGATGGGAGATGGTAAAACTTGTTTAAACATGCACAAAGGTACAATTTCAATGGAAACAAAGAAGGCAAAAGAAGTTATTCATAATATATTAGTTTCCAAACTGCAAAAATTCTTTTTAAGTTTTGGGCAACTCATTTAAAATGCTTAATGTGTCACATTTAAATAGTATTGCTGCAAAATCTATGAACATCTTACTAGTAAAAATGGTCCCAACAAAAAGGCGTTGTTAGAAATCACGATTTTGCTGATGGATGGCCTTGCTATGATCTCCAACAGGTCATACGCCCCAACTGCAGATCATTGATGTGCACGGATTTGTTTTTGGACTTCTCCCAAAAGGCGTCATACTAATTGAGTATTTTGACTTTTAATTTTGGACTTGGTTGACACCCAGAGTCAACATATATGATGTGTATAAGATATGTAATTTTGTCAGTGTGCGAAGAAGAAGTAAAGCAAGAAGTTTGGTGGAAGGCATGGAAGAAAAGATCAAACTGATAGAGAAAAATTAAACCTGAGAAGTTGTAAAATGTCCAAAATCCTAAAAAGTTATTAGATTGAAACGGATATACAAAATAATGTTTAGTGTTATGATTTATCATGTAAAAGTTTAGATTAATTTTATAACCATCATTTTCAATGGTTATTATAGATAATTGTTGATGCAGTATAGCCCCAACGGCTTGTGAGAATGTGGAAGGAGATGTTCATGATGATTTGTGGTTGAGTACTAATTTAGCTAATTTCTGATAATGGAATATTACACTAACCAAAATTTGTATACAAGTTACATGTAACAATTTATATACAAGATACATGTAAAAGTTTACATCCATCCATGAGAATATTGAGCAGTTGTTTCGAATGGAGTGAGACCGTATCTGTATGGCCCGAAACTTCAAATATGAGCCTCCTAGTTGCGTCATTTGCCATTACTTTTAGCTCCCCTGCAGCTGTAAGGTACAAGATGTTCTACTCGTTGCCTAAGCAGAGGGGCTACATTGATTGAGTCTACAAAATTTGGCATGGCACATGATTTCAATGTGATAAAAATAGCTCTATATTTTTTGAATTATTCATTTAAGAATCTTTTGTAGCTCTAATATCACACTAACAAATTATATTCTAAAGAACATGTATCATAAGTTTCTTGGAAATGCTCTCAACAAGAGATTTACTAGCATTTCTTTCAAAATTAACGAACATGTCCCCAAGTATAATGTTAAAAAATAACAATAAAACAGATGCTGAGATATTGAAAACTATTGCATTCTTAATGTAGTAGATGAATTCTGTTTTAGTTTTTAAATAGACCAAGTTTAAGGGAAAAGATCGAGTTGCCTCGTATTCAATTAATAGTAGTGGTCAATAACCTTGGAGGAAGATGATGTTGAACCACCCATCTTAATTCTGGAAGTTGACTACTAGGAAGCATGTGATATATAAGATTCAACAAAAAAATGGACAAAAATATTTTGTTTTGTCATATCTATCTCACATACCTCTGAATTAATTGGAGCATAATCTTCATTGTTTACCAAGTTATTTCTAATGATATCAACACACTTGCAAAACAAAAAAAATCATGGTTAGATATATAATTTTCTAATTCTCAATAACATCTATAATTGAATAAAAAGTACTTTGGATCAAAATTTTATTACTATTAATTTATTAATCCCTTTAGCGGAAAAAATTATAGTCAACTATGTTCATACCTGCTCCACAACCAAACATATCAGTAGTCAACTATGTTCATACCTGCTCCACAACCAAACATATCAGGGACATCTCCTTCCCCATTCTCACC
Source organism: Daucus carota subsp. sativus (assembly GCF_001625215.2). NCBI lineage: Eukaryota > Viridiplantae > Streptophyta > Magnoliopsida > Apiales > Apiaceae > Daucus > Daucus carota. The sequence continues at coordinate 16,513,248 of NC_030384.2, forward strand.
CGCTGTTGTGAGAAGACTTGCATCAATACTCATCTACAACAACGACATCTACAACAACGAGATGGTTACATAATGCGTCTAAAGTTTACAATAAAAATCATAACAAAAATGTTATGAGTTCTTAAGAAAAAATCTTACATGAATTGAATTACAAAGAATGAATTGTTATGGAAAATTAATTTGGTTTATTGGCAACAGATGACTACATTGCCGCACACAATTTAGGTTTGTATAGTCTACACGGGGACATAGGGAGAAATCCTGAAATTTAAGCTACACTACTTATGATCTTAGCCGTCCATTACAAATTCTAGATCCTTCTACGATTTTAACGGTCAGGATGATAAAACTAATAATTTAAAATAAATAACACTTTAAAATTATTATTAAGGTGTTTAGTTTTGTTGGAAAAATTTAATATTCATGTTCATTATTATCCTAATATTGATAAAATTATAATTATTAAAAAGTTAATAAATTAATATAGACAGTGAATTATAATGTTGCTAGCATTAGAAATTCACATTAATATTACATATTCAATAAAATATTATTTTAAATTAAATGATATCTAATGTTATTTAGGGAGTAAAATTAAATTAAAGAGCAATAAGTTATGTTACTTTAAAAAAATCTATTTCTTTTACATAATTTTTTATAAAAATTTAATTTGAAAACAAGAATAATACATTACAACAATCCATTTAATATTAATTATTATTTTAAAATCCAAATTAATTTTAAAACGTAAGACAAACTTCTTATAAGCAAATAGGTATTATTTATAACTAACATTAACATCTTAATATAAACGGTATATATTGAACAACAAATAGAAACATGCACTTAAAATATATTAAATAAAAAATAACTGATCATAAAGCCTAAAGCTTAGGAAGAAAAGATGTCTTTCAAGTTTTGTGTGATTGTTTTCACTATGTCCGATGTATCTTAGCATTGCTATCTTCTCTCTGTTATTCTGACTTATCACACGTCTGCTTCTAATTCTAATTTACAGCAACAAATTATGATTTCAGTAAGAAAACTACAAGAATTTCGAGCATTAAACTCCAATCGTTGAGCCCTGAATTTCGAGATGGGGCATAGATGTGCAAGATTGTTTTTGAGGATTATGGAAGTAGTTAATCAACTATGTACATATGGTGAAGATATCACCCAATAAAAAGTCATAGAAAAAATAGCTATGAGTTTACCAGAAAATTATGATGGGAGATGGTAAAACTTGTTTGAACATGCACAAATGTACAATTTCAATGGAAACAAAGAAGGCAAAAGAAGTTATTCATAATATATTAGTTTCGAAACTGCAAAAATTCTTTTTAAGTTCTGGGCAACTCATTTAAAATGCTTAATGTGTCACATTTAAATAGTATTGCTGCAAAATCTATGAACATCTTACTAGTAAAAATGGTCCCAACAAAAAGGCGTTGTTAGAAATCACGATTTTACTGATGGATGGCCTTGCTATGATCTCCAACAGGTCATACGCCCCAACTGCAGATCATTGATGTGCAAGATTTGTTTTTGGACTTCTCCCAAAAGGCTTCATACTAATTGAGTACTTTGACTCTTTATTTTGGACTTAGTTGACACCCAGAGTCAACATATATGATGTGTATAAGAGATGTAATTTTGTCAGTGTTCGAAGAAGAAGTAAAGCAAGAAGTTTGGTGGAAGGCATGGAAGAAGAGATCAAACTGATAGAGAAAAATTAAACATATGAAGTTGTAAAATGTCCAAAATCCTAAAAAGTTATTAGATTGAAACGGATATACAAAATAATGTTTAGTGTTATGATTTATCATGTAAAACTTTAGATTGATTTTATAACCATCATTTTCAATGGTTATTATAGATAATTGTTGATGCAGTATAGCCCCAACGGCTTGTGAGAATGTGGAAGGAGATGTTCATGATGATTTGTGGTTGAGTACGAATTTAGCTAATTTCTGATAATAAAATATTACACTAACCAAAATTTGTATACAAGTTACATGTAACAATTTATATACAAGATACATGTAAAAGTTTACATCCATCCATGAGAATATTGAGCAGTTGTTTCGAATGAAGTGAGACCGTATTTGTATGACCCGAAACTTCAAATATGAGCCTCCTAGTTGCGTCATCAGCACTGACGGGCCGCCGCCACTATTCCGCAACATTTGCCATTACTTTTAGCTCCCCTGCAGCTGTAAGGTACAAGATGTTCTACTCGTTGCCTAAGCAGAGCGGCTACATTGATTAAGTCTACAAAATTTGGCAGGGCACATGATTTCAATGTGATAAAAATAGCTCTATATTTTTTGAATTATTCATTTAAGAATCTTTTGTAGCTCTAATATCACACTAACAAATTATATTCTAAAGAACATGTATCATAAGTTTCTTGGAAATGCTCTCAACAAGAGATTTACTAGCATTTCTTTCAAAATTAAAGAACATGTCCCCAAGTATAATGTTAAAAAATAACAATAAAACAGATGCTGAGATATTGAAAACTATTGCATTCTTAATGTAGTAGATGAATTCTGTTTTAGTTTTTAAATAGACCAAGTTTAAGGGAAAAGATCTAGTTGCCTCGTATTCAATTAATAGTAGTGGTCAATAACCTTGGAGGAAGATGATGTTGAACCACCCATCTTAATTCGGGAAGCTGACTACTAGGAAGCATGTGATATATAAGATTCAACCAAAAAATAGACAAAAATATTTTGTTTTGTCATATCTATCTCACATACCTCTGAATTAATTGGAGCACAATCTTCATTGTTTACCAAGTTATTTCTAATGATATCAACACACTTGCAAACCAAAAAAAATCATAGTTAGATATATAATTTTCTAATTCTCAATAACATCTATAATTGAATAAAAAGTACTTTGGATCAAAATTTTATTACTATTAATTTATTAATCCCTTTAGCGAAAAAAATTATAGTCAACTATGTTCATACCTGCTCCACAACCAAACATATCAGGGACATCTCCTTCCCCATTCTCACCGGCTGTTGTGAGAAGACTTGCATCAATACTCATCTACAACAACGAGATGGTTACATAATGCATCTAAAGTTTACAATAAAAATCATAACAAAAATTTTATGAGTTCTTAAGAAAAAATCTTACATGAATTGAATTACAAAAAATGAATTGTTATGGAAAATAAATTTGGGTTTATTGGCAACAGATGACTACACTGCCGCACACAATTTAGGTTTGTATAGTCTACACGGGGACATAGGGAGAAATCTTGGAATTTAAGCTACACTACTTATGATCTTAGCCGTCCATTACAAATTCTAGATCCTTCTACGATTTTAACAGGATGATAAAACTAATAATTTAAAATAAATAACACTTTAAAATTATTATTAAGGTGTTTAGTTTTGTTGGAAAAATTTAATATTCATGTTCATTATTATCCTAATATTGATAAAATTATAATTATTAAAAAGTTAATAAATTAATATAGACAGTGAATTATAATGTTTCTAGCATTAGAAATTCACATTAATATTACATATTCAATAAAATATTATTTTAAATTAAATGATATCTAATGTTATTTAGGGAGTAAAATTAAATTAAAGAGCAATAAGTTATGTTACTTTAAAAAATCTATTTCTTTTACATAATTTTTTATAAAAATTTAATTTGAAAACAAGAATAATACATTACAACAATCCATTTAATATTAATTATTATTTTAAAATTCAAATTAATTTTAAAACGTAAGACAAACTTCTTATAAGCAAATAGGTATTATTTATAACTAACATTAACATCTTAATATAAACGGTATATATTGAACAACAAATAGAAACATGCACTTAAAATATATTAAATAAAAAATATCTGATCATGAAGCCTAAAGCTTAGGAAGAAAAGATGTCTTTCAAATTTTGTGTGATTGTTTTCACTATGTCTGTGTGCGATGTATCTTAGCATTGCTATCTTCTCTCTGTTATTCTGACTTATTCTAATTTACAGCAACAAATTATGATTTCAGTAAGAAAACTACAAGAATTTCGAGCATCAAACTCCAATCGTTGAGCCCTGAATTTCGAGATGGGGCATAGATGTGCAAGATTGTTTTTGAGGATGACGGAAGTAGTTAATCAACTATGTACATATGGTGAAGATATCACCCAATAAAAAGTCATAGAAAAAATAGCTATGAGTTTACCAGAAAATTATGATGGGAGATGGTAAAACTTGTTTGAACATGCACAAAGGTACAATTTCAATGGAAACAAAGAAGGCAAAAGAAGTTATTCATAATATATTAGTTTCGAAACTGCAAAAATTCTTTTTAAGTTTTGGGAAACTCATTTAAAATGCTTAATGTGTCACATTTAAATAGTATTGCTGCAAAATCTATGAACATCTTACTAGTAAAAATGGTCCCAACAAAAAGGCGTTGTTAGAAATCGCGATTTTGCTGATGGATGGCCTTGCTATGATCTCCAACAGGTCATACGCCCCAACTGCAGATCATTGATGTGCACGGATTTGTTTTTGGACTTCTCCCAAAAGGCTTCATACTAATTGAGTACTTTGACTCTTTATTTTGGACTTGGTTGACACCCAGAGTCAACATATATGACGTGTATAAGAGATCTAATTTTGTCAGTGTTCGAAGAAGAATTAAACCAAGAAGTTTGGTGGAAGGCATGGAAGAAGAGATCAAACTGATAGAGAAAAATTAAACATGAGAAGTTGTAAAATGTCCAAAATCCTAAAAAAGTTATTAGATTGAAACGGATATACAAAATAATGTTAAGTGTAACAACCGGTAATTTTGAACTTTTCATAAACACGACACTTATAATCTATGTTACTATGTCGATATGTGGAATCGTTATATAAGAGTGTATATATATATTCTCTTGTTATGTGGTATTGCAAGTATCACTAATATAACTTTTATGCGATATATTTTGTACGCGAGTAAGATTTCTTGTTACGCGATTTAGTGATAATCGAGATTGATACATGACTTGATGGAATAATTAGATTCTATTTCGTGTATAAATAGTCGTATGCGAGAAATTTAGCTACGCGATTAATTATCTTGCACGATTCGATGTTAATTTAATAGTTGCGGCTACGCGATTTAATAATAGTAGAGATTATCGTAAATAGTGGTAAATTGTAATGCGAGCGATTACGTGATATGATATACGTATATAATTGTAGTGCAAAGTCGTTTCGTTGTGAATTATTACATGTATTATTGTGTGTAAATTCTTTTTATACAAAGATTATATATTAGAGTGTAATACTTGAAAATGCTTTTAAAAATATATCTTTGTCCAAAATTTTTGATCATGATTTTGTTAAACTTGTAAAATCTCATAGTATTTATAGTATTAATTTGATGATTTATGGAATTGTAGTTTATTATTAAAATCCATTCATTTTATTCATACTTTTAATAATTATAAGATTACACTAGTACCCTTGCATGCATTTTGGTAGAGAATAGAGTCCAAGGGCATGACCGACTATTCACACCATTTGACTCTTGTAATTACCACTAAAACCTTGCATGCATTCTCACCTAAAGCCACTAGAAGGATAGAATTGTAACTACCCAAATCCACTCACTTCTAGTCTAGTCAAAAGCACAAGACTTCATCATTTTCTACACTACACTACACACCAAATTAAACCCACCAAACTCTCCTCCCCCTCTCTCTCATTTCAGCCGAATACTACCTCCCTCCCAAACCCTTAAAATTTTCTCTTCATAACCTCATATACACACATATTTTGCAACTCATCCAAGAGAGAAAAATCATTTCCTAGTCACAAGCTTCCATTTAAGGTTAGTTTGAGTACTTGCATGTCATCAAGCCAAGAGTTTTCGACTTTGGTTCTCATGGACCTAGAGTTGAACTCATTGTGGCTTAAATACTTGGACGAGGAGTGGCCTTGAGGGAGTGTATCACCCCCATTTGTCAAGCCATAACCTTGGTTCAAGCCCTCGGCAATGACTCCCAAGGAGCCGAAGGGAGTCCATCGATTTGGATGATTTTGTGGATGTAATGAGATGTTCTTACTGGGTTCTTTGAGTTTTAGTCTCTACAAGATTGTTTTACAAAGTTTTAAACATTGCATGTCAAGATCTTGCCAAGAAAGTTAGAGTTTATAAGTGCATGTCATGATTTCATAGTATAAAGTGTATGCTGATTTTGTCACTTTTAAACTGGTTTTTGATCATTGCATGCCTCGGTTTTTGCCATAAAATACTAGTATAATATGTGTCATGATTAGTCATGTTCAGTTTGATGTATTATGTGATTTTATATGGAGTATTAGATCGAAATCATGCTTAGAAATGCTAAAAACTAAACTGCTCTGCTCTGCTATGATTTTTGGCTTCGGTAATGTGATTTTTGAGGCTTGATTTGTGTTGTAATTTCTTGTATAAGGCTATACAGTAGTGGTATATAGATTATAGATTAGAGTTGTTGGCTTGGTTGTTGTTGAATGGTGTTAAGATGGGTGATAAGGTGGAAGGAGGCACACACTAGCACTGGACAGAATTCTTGCACATAGAAACTAGGAGTTTTGGTGTTGATTTGGTTGGCTTTTGCTGGTCCCAAGTGTCCAGGAGTTGGGAGTGAGTTTTGTTATGATTCCAGTAGTCTTAAATCACCAAAGCCCCTGCATTTAGGTAGGTATACACACTCAAAACAGTAGATACCCCAAAACAGGGCAGAATTGAGCAACCTGTGTTCTTGTGAGGTTTTCACCTTGTCATGAGTGAGGCCTTCATGGGGCCTTGGCTTAACTGAGCTTAGTGAACCCTTAGGAATCCTAACAAACCATTAGAACCCAAAACCTTAAGAGTTGGGAATCCATGGGAATTGATTTGGTAGGAATGCACTTAGTACACATTAAATTATCTCAGTTAGGATGCAGGTAGTGCAGAGAGGTTACAACAGAGAACCTCATTGTGCCCTTTTAACATTTTAAACCAATTTGTGTGAGGCCTTTGTATTGTATCAATTGCACAAGTAAGTTTAGAGTCTTAGCAACCTATTAGAAGTAAATTAGAGTGAAGGCCCTAGTTAGAGCATCTTATTCTCACTAAGAAACCGAGAGCAACCTTAGAGAGCCATTGGAGAGTTGTAAGTGCAACTCTTGCATGATTGTCAAGGGTATAAGGGCTGAGTTTTTGCAAGCACTATTAGGATTAAGATAAGGTCAGTATGGGGAGTTTAGAAGCCTAGAAATAAGCCTTTGTGTGTTACTTGCTCATGTGTTTAGGAGTTTAAGTATGTAGTATATATATATATATAGTTAATAAATCATGCCATGCCATTATGTGAATTATGTGACTATGTGGAGTATGTGAATACATGATTATGTTAATTGTCTTTCATATGTATAATGAGCATGTATACCTATAATTAAATACGTGCATGACTCTTATAGCGATAGTTAGCTAATAATAGAGTATTAGGTTACGTAACTAGAGAATAGGCGCGTGTAATATAAATTAGACTTAAAGTGCCATTTAGTGACGAAGTTAATATAATGTGTAGGTTCCGAGGCGAAAGGAAAAGCTCGTACCATCAAGATTGAATAATCTCAGAATCTTGCAAAGGCAAGTTACTACATCCTTAACTTTATAATTGTTGCAAATATATGTGCACCCGTGACTCGTAAATCCTTATGAATATTTAGTTGCGATAATCACCATGCCTATTATATTCGCAAATACCTTGACATAAATTCCCGATCATATTAGTACCTTTCTTTTCACATATTGCCTTATACTTAAACCACTAAACGATAGATTTCCTCGTAAAACTTCCAATAACACCATGACACGTATACTTTCATAAATACCGAATAACACTTGATAGAATTGACTTTCTTTTGACTTTGGAACTTATCCCCTTAAGTCCAATATGCGTTGACACATTATTAGTGAACTTGAACCCTTTGCCATATTTCAATAAAAGATGATATAAACCTTTTTCCGGCATCCATGTTATAAATCAAAATGAATTATAAAATGTTTTCTTTAGTGATTTGGACTAGACGCAAGTCCTTTTCACATATTATTAGGCTCACAGATAGCCTAGGGATCCCATTATATTTGAGAACCCAGCGCGGTTCAGGATTACTTCGCGGCTGATCACCGGCTGTAATCCGTAGCGTCCTAAATTGAATTTTGATGATGATATGATTATAACATGTTGCCATATTGCCATGATGCCATGATTTCTATACCATGATTATCCATGTGTTTTGCCATGTCCATTCATCATATTATCATGAACCTTAATGAATGCTTTATCATTTATTCTTGAATTTGTTTCGGACACCTTTGATATTATTATGATGCCATGTGTTTAGGACTGTTAGTACTTGCTGAGCGTCTTTGCTCATGTTCCCGTATTTAACCCCTTTTACAGCTAGCAAATATGGTACGCACAAAGCAAACAGCACGTAAATCGACCACTGGCTACGCAGAGAATTGTTTAAGGGCGAAGGTAGCATATATGATATAAGCGGCTTTCGCTATTATGTTTTGTACTAGTTAGATGGGCTGATCCACACTCTGAACTTATAAGATCTTTGGGACTTTATTTCACTCTTTTGGACTTGTAATTAACTAAATGTTATCCTTTTGGGATTTAAATTATGTAATCTTAATTTCCGGATTTATTATTTATCTGTCTCTTGTTCATATTATATCAATTCGTGTGCGTGTGTTGGTTGGGGTGTGACATTTTTGGCATCAGAGCCTAGGTTTAGAGTCCCTGGACAGCCCAATTAGGATCATAGGGTGTATAAGTATATTATATATCTATATATATCGGGAGTATTATTATGCGTCGTTCGATTTAATCGTATCTAACCCTTTTGTATATATATATATATATATTATTGACAGCAACGTGCGCACTCATCTTCGGTCCCGCCGCCTGAACCTATTCCCTTTTCTGTCTATGCTGACTTGAGGTTGGAGCTCGACACTATCCAAGGGAAGTATGACAGGCTCATGGAGCGCATTGAGGAGGTTTATTCGAGTGATCATATCTTGGGTGACAGACCTAAGGAGAAGACCATCTCTAGGCTTGAATCATTGATCCAGGTGGCCACATCTAGGTTGGAGAAGATGCCAGTACACCGTGACCGGTCCAGCCAGCTCACTGTGCAAATGATAGCGGATGAACTTAGGAGCAATGATCAAGATGCTGCGTGAGGACACGACCCATGATATCCCTAGGACCCGTGAGGAGGAGACCGAGGAGGAGGACGAGGACTAGAGGACGTGACCTTTAGTTGCTTAGGCTGTTCCTTTCATCACTATGTTGTTTATTTCCATTTCCAGACTTTCGTACTATTTTGATTCGGATCTGTACTCGTATTTCGTACTTTGACATTTGTACCTTTCAGTTTCGAACCATGTTTTAATTCAGTAATGCACTTTCCTCGATTCCTATATTGCTCTTTAAATTTGCTTATAACCATGCATCTTTCTATTGTTTATATCGAACTGCATACCATGATAATTGTGAATAATCCCGTAACCTCGTATCATTTAAAATTGTATAACTCTTATTTCAGAATATGGCACCTAAAGAGCTCGAGGAAGACCCACTAATAACCGAGAGAATGAAGAAGGAAACCGAAACGCAAACCAGAACCCTGATATAGCACAACTTCTAGAATTGGTACGCCAACAAACAGCCACTATTGCCCAACAACAACAACTTCTTCAACAAATGCAACCACCACAACCACCTCCAGGAAATGTCACCACTTTCAAAACCTTCCAATCCGTAAAACCCCCGGAATTCAAAGGAACTCAAGATCCGGTTGAAGCTCATGCTTGTTAAAAGAGATGGAGAAGGCTTTGCCTTGACAAATGTTGGAGATAATCAGAAGGTGGAGTATGCTGCTTATTTTCTTAAAGGAGAATCGAACTATTGGTGGGAAACACAAAAGCTTTAGAACCCGAAGGAATTATTACTTGGGACAGATTTAAGAAATGTTTTTGGATAAGTACTTTCCTCGCTATATGCAAACACAAATGGAGATGAAGTTCTTTTGAATTAAAACAAGATAATATGACAGTTGGGGAGTATGAAAGAAGTTCACTGAACTATCTAGATTTATGGGAGAGTATGTTGATTCTGAAGAGAAGAGAGTGAAGAGATTTCAACAAGGACTAAAGCCGTGGTTGAGAAGTCGGGTGGCAGCTTTTGAATTGACTACTTATGCTGAGTAGTTTCAAAAAGCAATGGTAATTGAAGGCGAAAGTGAGCAGAATCAGAAGAGAAAAGGCAACAAAAAGAGAAGATTTGAGTCGGGAGAAGAAGGCTCAAGTTACAAGGGCCAGAATCAAAAAGTTAATCAAAGGTTTAAACTTCAAAGTGGACCCGGAAACTTCAAGAAGAGAGAATTTGGGAACAAGTCACAAGAAAAACAGATCTCAATCGAGTGGACAGAAACCCCCGCAAGGATCAATTCCGGAGTGTAAAGTTTGTAATAAGAAGCATACGGGGATTTGAACAAGGGAATTTGTTTTGTTACAAGTGTCACGCAAAAGGCCACTAGCTCATGAATGTAAGAATCAGAAGGCCAACGTCACGTGCTACAAGTGTTGTAAAGTAGGACATGTGTCGAGGGAATGCAAAGGAGCGGTTAACAATCAGTTGCTACAAATGACTGCTATGCCATATCCGATGAATCAAGCAACTCCTATGCCAGCACCATCATTTCCAATGCCTTTCAATCAACCTCAAATGGCATCATCCTCATCTCATCCAGCTTTGACCTATCCGGCACAAGCAAGGACTTTCAACATGAATGTAAAGGATGTATTCAAAGTTCTGATGTAGTTTCAGGTACGCTTTCTGTGAACGCTGCTAGTGTTAAAGTATTGATTGACTCGGGAGCGTAAAGCAGGGTCTTTAGTTCGAAGTCTTTGTGTTGATAAGTGGAATGGTGAAACCCCAAGTGTGCTAGAACCCACTATCCGGTGTCTTAGCTAATCAGATAAAATACTGTCAGAA